>NW_021634670.1:0-35129 GCF_004799145.2 Neltuma alba
AGTTATGAATTTTTGAAATCAAACCTTTTTTATCTGTGTTTTGTTCGATGTTTGCTACAGCAAATAACACAGTGTATTAACATTGTCATTTCCTAAAGTTTCTCTAGATGTTCACTATAACAAAAGCGTCAAAATCTAGATTTAAATTAGTTTTAGATGTGATTTTCGGGCGATTTAGGGAGGGGAACTCATAAGACTCCACTAGAGTTTAGTGTTTTTGGGCAAGGAGAGTATATTTGAGCTTCCAAATATCAAAGTAAGTATTCCTAACCTCATTTCTACCTTTTCTCTTAAATTTTTCAAGGTTGAGATAGTTAAATCTTACGGTTCTTCAATAATTTTGAATGGACTGAGGTTTTTGACCAGTTATTTTGAGTTTAAATAAATTTTGTGGACTAGCCTAAGCATTTGATTGGTTTAGTTTTCTTGGATTTGGATCTTGGAGGAATTTGAACTTAGAGTTTGTGATTTGTAGAAGGTTTAGTATGGTTAATGAATTTAGATTAAGAATGTTAGGACTTTGAATCAATTAGTGTAAATAGGAGACAATTAAGGATTCTATGAGTTGTTTGATTTATTAGATAATGTATTCAGTTTTGGATTAGTCAGTATGAAATTGAGAGAAATTTTAGGCTAAGTTAGTATTTTGAGTCCTCAATTGTCATTGTTAACCACTTGATTAGTTTGTTAACTAATATGTGATGATTGTGCAATTGTGTAGATTGCTTGTGATTGGTATTCTTTTCATGAGGCAACTTGTTTATGGTAACTGACACTTGCTTAGGCAAGAGGTAGCTACTTTTTTACTCATTATATATGCTAGTATGTTGTTTATGAGCAGTTTTATTGTTTTGGAATCATGAAAGTTATTTTGATGTACACTTGAAATTATGCTGATATATCAAAAATGAATATGTCTTGTAGGATTGAGTTTTAGAAATGTAATCCTTAGATTTGGGGACAAATGCTATCACTTTGGGTTTGATTTGGAAATAAATTATGAAATTTGAAACTGACCACTTGTTGAATTCTTGAACATGATGCATATGATAAGGTTTGGTGAGTGAATTGTATCTATTACCGTCACATGATGAGTGCCTCCATTAATATATGATGGTTGGTTCCTTACATTTTTCCCAAAGTGAGGGAATGTCCTTCTTGGCTTTTATCCCCCATACTGAAGGATCAGCCTTTGCTTTATTTTCCAAAGCAAGAGATTAGCCATTTTGACTTTTTACTTCCTCCATAGTGAGAAAATGTGGCAATTAGGATTACATTTGCATAATAATATTGATGTTTTGAAACTTAAGAATTTAGATTTGAGCCTTAAGAATATTGATATTGAGATATATATATTTATGTATATGTATACATGTTTTTATAATTGTTTCACTTGACATCTCATGAGTACATATCAATTTGTATGATGAGTTAGATTGTTGGTTACTGAGGCTTATTTCCCATCTCATGGTTATTAATGTTTCTATGTGAAAGTTCTAGGATTGCACTACAAGGGAAGAATCGGGAGGCCTAAGCTTTTACAGCTCCTTGTACTGCCTCCGTCTTTTTTTGTATGTGCTAAATGATTGTATATTGTAATCTAGGACCCTTTTATTTTACGTACTCTCTCGATTAGAGATTTGATTATTAAACTTGGATTGTGGATTTTTGAATTGTATAGATTAAGTGCCGGTGATATCATATCCTATTAATTTCTAATATGGAAAATAAGGAATTTGGGATTGACTGAGGGCTAAGCAGCGTCGTAGGAAATATAGACGAAACAACTTTTGAAATGAAACTCGAGAAAGGACCTGAATGGCATTTTGAAAAGTTTTGGTTAAGGAATGGCAAAATTAAAAATTATGCCCCAAATTCCTAAAAATTCGTAGAAATTCATGAAAAATAGAATGAGGGGTGCAAGATAGTGTTTGAGGCCAGAAAGATGAAAATAGTATGAAAATAATTTATTTTAGAATTTTTTGTAATTTCAAGGAATTTTGGCTAATTAGGAGAAAATTAGCCAAAATGAATTATTTAAAATATATAGAAGCCTCAATAATTCTTGAAAAAATGAGAAAAATATTTGAGAAGTCATTATGAATTTTAAAATTGTTTTTAACCTTTGTTGATGCAGAGGTTAACTTTAAAATATTTAAAATCAAATTATATTGGTAAAAGGCTTATTTCAGAAAAATTAAATTGAAGGAGTTTTAGGTCTAAGAAAATTAGGGGAACCTCTTTTCATTGAAAGAAAGCCATTGGCATGAAGAAATAAAATTTTGGAAGTACTAGATTTAACAAGGTCTAAGAAAAATTCAAGCAATATTATGAAATTATGTAGTGTAATAATCACAAAGCTTGGTAGGACACAAATTTTTTTCCCATTTTTGTAGCTGAAATGGCACCAAAAATGAAGAGAGAGGACCTAATTGAAATAATACATATTGTTAAAGGTTAAGTTTGGAAGAATGAAATTATTGAATAGAAAATTTTTATTTTTCCACATATGTGATAACTAGAACATGAGGTGTCCTATAAGATGGCTTGGGACTTGAATGAAGAGGACACCTAAAAGGCTAATGTGGTGTGATCATAAGGGGAGATTGAGCAAGATTTGCACAAGTGTTTTAAGGTAAAGGTTAATAGTGAATTTGAAAGATTACCATAACGTAAATTAGCTTGCATTAGAAATACCTCATCACCTCCTTCATGGCCAAAGTTTCAGCCAGTCCAAAAGCTAGGGAAAGAGAGAAGAAACTTGGTTAGGGTAGAAGGAAGAAGGAGGAAGAGAAGTTCAAGCAAAATCTGGGTCAAATCAAGTGCTTAACAAAGGTAAGAGCTTGGATTTTCTTCTAGTTTATGATGTTCTATGATTTGATAGTCTTAAATATGGTTTTGGTAGAAGTTAAAGGTTAGAAACGCTAGGATTTGGTGTTTTTCAATTTGGTTCATAATGAGATATGAATAATTTAAAGGCTGTATATGGATTAGGAGATAGAGAATGTTTATAAAATGGTGTTTAAACTTTGTTCTTGGAAGAATTTCAATTTGTGAAATTTAGGGTTATGTTTTGGCCATGTCACATCCAATTAATTTTAACCCTAGAAATAGGGAATATAAAATAGACTAAGGGTCAAGCAATGTAATAGACAGATAGACGAAACACCTTTTGAACTAAAATATCTAGTTAAGATAAAACAGACTGAGAAAGTATATCAAAAATTCCCAAAATAATGAAAAATAGAATAAAGGGTCTAAAATAGTTTTTAAGGCCTGAAAGATGAAAATAATATAAAAATGATTTATTTTGAATTTTTTTGTAATTTCATGGAATTTTTGCTAATTAAGAAAAATTGGACAAATTGAATTATTTAAAATATATAGGGTCTTTAATAATTCATGGAAAATTAAAAATATCATTTGAAAAATTATTATAAATTTTAAAATTCTTCTTAATCTCTAGAGATGTATAAGTTAGCTTTAAAATATTTAAAACCAATTATATCGATAAAGGTTGATTTTGGGAAAAATTAATTAAATGAGTTATAAGGCAAAATAAAATCTAAGAAAATTATGAAAATCTCTCCTCATTAAAAAAAGCTATTAGTATAAGGAAATAATTTTTAGAGACAGTGGATTTAACAAACTAAGAAAAATTTAATTAATATTGTGAGATTATACAGTATAATAACCATAACTTGGTGGGGAAAACTTTTTTCCTCATTTTTATGGTTTGTATGGAACCAAATGAGGAGAAAGAGGACCTAAGTGGAATAATACGATTTGTTGAGGGATAGACTTGGAAGAATGAAATTATGAATAAAAAATAGATTTTTCCCACATGTATGCTTAGATGTCCCATGAGGTAGCATCTTCATTTAATGGGAGGACACCTAAGTGGGCATATGTAGCAAAATCTTGATGGAGGAGAATGCAAGATGAAGCCAAGTGTGCAAGGGTTAAAATGGATGGTGAAAAAGGTTGCCACATGGTAAGATTTTGAGCCAATTTTATATACACAATTCCTCTCTTCCTAGCCATTTTTTTGACCAACTTAGCACGAAGGGAGGTAGAGAACTTTGGGCAAGGTGAGAAGAAGAAGAAGGAGAATAAAAACAAGGCAAACCAAGTATATTCAAGTCCTAAATCAAGGTAAAGCTTAGTTAGTTTTTCTTCCTAGTCTATAACTCTTCAGATTGATGGTTTTAAGCATAAGTTTAAGGGAGTTTGATGGTTCAAAATCCTAAGTGGAATTTCTATCTAAATTGGTTTGTGATGAGATATGATTGATTAAAAGTTTATATATGAATTAAGGGATAGAAAATAGTTGATTAATGGTGTTTAATCCTTATTGTTGGAAAGATTTCAACTTGTGCAACTTAGAGACACTGTTCGGCCAAAGCTGGTTCATTATGCTAGGGTTTGATTTTTTTTATTTTGATACTTTCAATGAGTTTAGAAGGCGAATTTTTGTAGGAATATGTGGAGAATATGTGTTTGGAAGTATTGAAATTAAAAATAAAATTTTTAGAACCCTATGGATGCCTCTCAGCCAAAAAGAAAAGTAAGGAAAAGAGTTGGATTTTGAAGTCTAAGTTCATATATGGATTCTACATGAAAAATCATCTAAGAAAGCATGTGGGAATTATATTAAAGAAGATAATACTAAAATCCTAAAATAATAGATAAAGGGTTAGGATTTTAGAGTTAAGTGTTTGACGAAATTATGTAATTATTTGGAATGCCATTGTTGTTGTTGTTTGATAGGAATTATTGTTGATCAAGAAAGGGCTTAAGAATAAGGACAAGAGACTAAGGAATCAAGGGCATCAAGAGGTAGCATAGAACTTACAATTTAATGTTAGCTTGTATTGTTTATTGTTATGTGTTATTCCTTATTTATATGCTATATTAATATGGTAGTAGATCTGATATGTATAATGTTGCTTATGTTGCATTTTATGTCTTGGCAATATGCACTGTTGAGTTGATTATTGATGTGTTATATTTCTCTCTTTCCATGGCATGAATGTTAATTGTCATCTTGAGAAGAACATGTGACATACTTATTTTGTTTAATGTGATTCTTTGCTACAAAGATTTTTGTTAAATCTTGCCCCCCTTTTTATATTCAAATTATCACCATTTAGGGGTAGCAAGTACTCAAGGAGAAGGTAAGGAAGTGGCCTTAGCTTAAAGGGTGATTTTGATGTGTTTTGTATGAATTTATGAACAATGTGTGACAAGGATGTAATATCTATATCTTTTGATGACTTGAAATGATATGTAGCATAAGTAAAGAATAGTTTATATGGTGTGAAATATGGTTGAAGCATGCTTTGGCTTGTTATGGTATAATTGTTCAAAAGTTGACACTTAAAAGGATGAATTTGACCTAAAATGAGCCAATAACAGAGTCCATGTGATTTTAGGCAAATAGAAGAGTTTGTTCATGAAATTTGGCAGATCAATAGATCTTATTTTTAGCTTTAAAATGAGTGGCAATTCACTAAAATTAGAGTTTTGTACAAAAATTTATGCCTACCCAAGGTTAAACATAAATTCTAAAAATTGGAAAATTGACTATGTAAACAGTGTACATTGACATAAAAAATAGACGCACATGAGATGAATTTATAAGCTAGAAGTATTTTTTTCCTTAAAGATCTTTCAGAAAGCTTCAAATAAACTTGGAATCATCTCATTTCTATTTTTCTATATTTAGTTATGATTTTTTTAAAGTTAGGCCAGTTTTTAGGTTTACAATGAATAGTCACTTGAGAATATTAATTTCAAATTTTGAAATTTTCCAACTTAAGGACTTAATGAGTGGTTTCAATTGCTTCTATTTTATATGAAAAAGGGCTATAAGATAAGGTGTTACAAACTACACCTAATTCATTAAGCTAGGATTTGATTTTTGTTATTTGATACTTCCAATGAATTTAGAAGGTGAAATTGTATAGGGATATGTAGAGAACATGTGTTTGGGAGTATTAAAATTGAAAATAAAAATTTTAAATTCCAATGGTACCTCTCGACCAAGAATATTATGGGGGAAGGAACTAGATTTTGATAAATCTAAGTTTATATATATTATACACGAAAAATCATGTAGGAAAAGCATGCAAGTTGAAGAAGATGATACTAAAACCTTGAAATAAAGGTTAAAAGGTTAGGGTTTTTAGGTTAAATTATTTAATAGAATTGTTAAGTTGATTGGAATGTTATTGTTGTTTGGTTGATAGGTATTGGCATTGAGCAAAAAAGAGCTCAAGAACAAGAGGAAGGAACCAAGGAATTAAGTTTACCAAGAGGTAGCAAGAACTTATAAGTTTAGTATTAAATTGCATTGGTTGTTTATGTTATGTGTATATGTCGTGATGTGGTTGAGTTATAAATGATGAAATGTGTTTACCTCCTTGCATTGATGCCTTGGAAATATGCAAAGTTGAGTTGTTAAATGATATGTTATGTGCCTTTTTTCCATGGCGTATTATTGGCATATTAATAACATAATAATGCATAAGTTAAATGTTTGCATATGACACGAACTAACCTTACATTTTGATACTATGATTGATATTCTTTGCTACTAGAATTTCTTTGAAATCTCACCCCCTTTATATGAAATTGATTAATAGGGGTTGGCTCAATAAGGGAGAAGGGAAAGAATGTGGATGCTTGAGGAGTTATGTTTGAATTATTATGCTTTCCATGTATTATGTATTTACGGATTTTTGTAAACCTTATGATAAATGCTTGTATGGATGATGCTCCCAACCCTTGGGAGGTATTATGGTGTTGAATACTTGCTTATTTGGATGGTTGTGAATGATTATGGAAGGTAAGAAATTAATTTCACAAGTTAAGGTAATTAAAAAGGGGTTTAATTGCCTTGTAAGCCCTAAGTTTTGGCCTGCAACATTTCTATGCAAATGATAGAATTTGACCATGAAATTTGGTGAGCTTATTTCATACTCTAAGCTTTAAATGCAGTGGTAGATCACCAAACTTGGAGTTATACAAAAGTTATGAATTTTGATATTATGGTAAAAAGCTGAAAAATTAAAATTGACCAAATGAATAGTAATTTTTTAAGCAAAATAGAGCCTGAATGGAATGAGTAATAAACTAGTGGCTATTTTTCATATATAAAGAATTGGAATAGCCTCAAGTAGAACTTGGAACCACTATATTTCTTTTTTTTTTTTGGGATTAGTTATAAATTTTCAAAGTTGGCAAAATTTTTAAGTTACCAAGTGAATAGTAACCCGAGAATGAATTTTTCAAAGTATAGGTTTTTTTAAACGTAATCTCATACATTGTGGTTCTCGTTGACCTGTGTTGACTCGATATATGGTCTAAAGTTAAGATCTTATAGGAGGCCTTGAGTTTGTGCTTGTGACTATTATGAAACTTATTGATTATTTATGGTATATGATGTAGGCTATTAAGTAATCTCTTTTGTGTTTTAGGCTTGGTATTTCTTTTATTCCTAGGTATGACACTCAGAGGCCCAATTCAAGATGTTTGGAATTATGTTAATTGTGTTAATCAGGGCTTATTTCCTATAACCATTTGTAGGGATTAAATCATTTCTAACATGGTTTTGCATGTTCTTGTGATGTTAAGGTCCCTTATTCAAGTATACTTTCATAAGTAAATTTATTCCTTCTTCTAAGCTTTGATTGTATGAAAGCTAACGAGGGTTTAAATATCTATGATAGACTTTCTAAGTTATTGATCACTTGTTTTCTATCATGGATTTTCTTTTGAAAATGAGTTGAATCTTTTCTACTATAGTAGTTTCATTAAACTATTTCCCTTTTCTATTAAATAGTGATTTAAAGAACTTTAAAAGTGAGTAATAGTTTGTTTTTAGAAGGTGATTTTATAGCTATCACTATTAGAAATAAAGGAAGATTAGTGGTTAAGGGATACAGTTAAGAAGAAGGCATGGATTATGAAGAAACTCAAGACGAAAAGCTATTCGAGTTCTTGTAGCCTTTTCTTGTACAAAAAGACTTCAAACTCTTCCAAATGAATGTCAAGATGGCATTTCCTGATAGACAAATCATGGATGAAGTTTATGTTGAACAAGCTTAAGAAATCACTATATGGACTAAAGCAAGCTCTAAAAGCATGGTATGAATGCCTTAGAAATCTTTTTTGTAAAACAATGATTCGTTCGAGGTAAACTAGATACCACTCTTTTCATAAAGCATTTTAATACTTATTGTTCAAATTTATATTGATGACATAATTTTTAGTGTTACTAATGATGATCTATGTCAAGAGTTTACCAAGATGATGTAGGGAAAATTGGAAATGCCCGTGATGAGAGGATTAAATTTCTTTCTTGGATGTTAAATCAAATAGACAAAGAAAGGCATTTTCTTCTCTGAACCAAATATCTAAAGGAATTACCCAAGAAATATGGAATGGATCAAGCCAAAGGAATGACAATTCTAATGAGTTTAATAATCTCTGTTGATGAGAATGAGATAACTATGAACATCACTAAATATAAAGGAATAAGTGGATCACTATTATATCTTACTTCAAGCTGACCTAACATTCAATTTAGTATTGAAATGTCTGCACGATATCAATGAGCACTAAATAAGTCCCATAAAGAAGCTGTTAAAAGAATATTAGATATCTAGTTGAGACAACAAACCTAGAAATATGGTCTCCAAAAGAAGAAAATGAATACCTACTAGCATACCTGGACACTAGCCATAAAGAATACAAACAGATAGAAAAAGTACAGTAGATAGTGTCAATTCCTTGGTAGATCTTTAGTCTCATGGTTTAATAAAAAAAGCATAACACAATAGCTATATCTTCAACTGAAGCTAATTACATGGCTACAAGAGCTGTTGTGCTCAAGTATTATGGTTAAGACAACAATTACGAGATTTGGGAACTAATCTTAAAGAAATTTCAATTCTTTGTGATAACCAAGCAAATCAGTCTCTCTAAGAATCTTGTACTTCATTCAAGAATAAAGCACATAGATATCATACATCATTTTATTCGATATCATATCCAAAAGAAGGATGTCAAAGTAGAATTCATTGCTACTAATCTTCAACTCACAGATATCTTCACCAAACCTCTTACTTAAGAACAATTTACTTTTATTCAGAAATAATTGGGAATGGTAAATCCCAATGAAGTGTAAGGAGTTATTTATTAGTCATTTATTCTATTATTGTTCACTAGTTAATGTTGATGACTTTGTTACTAAGTTAATCTTCAGTATTTTACAGGATTGACTCAAACAATTAACGAACATCAACAAAGTTAAAAACAACTAGAAAATATTCAAACACAATCAAGATATGATGAGAATACACCTTCAGTTAATAGCAAGTTATTTTAGCCTTGCTTCAGGTATTATTTCTATTCAAGTTGTACCCTTTTATCTTTTGCACCTTTTCTTTTTCTTTTTTTACTTTTCCCACTCCTAACATCATATCATCTGTACTATGTCTCCGCTATCTTCCCTGAAACATAACATTTTGTAAATCTTTCTTCAGTTCTGAACACTCAACTCTCTAATAATTTTGTGGCACTCAATACACGATGATGACTTAGTGCCGGAACGTCTTAACCCTATCCATCATTTCATTTCACTCACCTATAAAAACCCCTATTAGAAACTGCTCTTTTTCTCACCCAAAATTTTCCATCTCTAAGAAAACTTCTCTCAAGCCTCTTTCAATGGCCCCCAAGCATCACCAAGAAGACTAGAGAATAAAAACTATCTCCCTGACCCCTTTATTACTGCCTTTGTCCTCCCGAACTCATTCAAAAGGTCGAGGAGATGCTTGAGAGTCTGAACGAGTTCAAGAAAATTGTCTCTTCCACGGAAGAGCGAATAAATGACTCGTACCACAAGTTTTTCCACCATACCAAGCGTATTCAGATTAACCTCTCACAACTCTTCGAGGATGATGACTCCCAAAACCACAACATTGATGATGATGCCCCCTAGGACCCTTTAGATCCCCTATCCCTTTCTCTTTTTGATGTATGACAAAAGGGGAAAATAGAGAAAGTAGTTTTTTTTTCCTGTTGAATTTGTTTTTTGTGAAAAGCATGAGAAAAGTTGTTGCACTTTTCTTTCATTTTGTTGCTCTGAGAACTTCTTGTAAAAATTTATAGTTTCAAAGCAAAAAGTTTATAGCTTTACTAATTCTCTCTATTTTTGGTTCTTTGTTCTCTACCACCATTGCTTATTTACCTTTTTTTTGTTGTTAATTTTAAAATACCAATCAACTTATATCTAAAGTATACTAAACACTATATAATTTTCTTGAGTGCAAATCTACCCATCAAAGGCGCCATCAATTCTCTTTACATTGACCATTTATAGGATTATGTTTAACTAAAAATTATGAGATAGATCTAGTTGACAGATACCTCATACCGCCTCTCCTTTTCTTTCTCCCCTTCTCTCTTCCTCCCTTCGTCACTACTCACTATCAAACTCTCTCCCTCCTATCTTCAAAAATTCCAATCTCTCACCCCCACCTTCTACTTTAACAAACTTGAGAAATTAAAGAAAAGATTTTGATGAAATCCATAACTTTCCCCTTCCAGATCTGCTGTTTTAGAAACTCCACGGTGGTGGTTATGGGTACTTCACGGCGATGACTCTACTATCATAAAGTTGACCTAGGTACACCGACCCAAACCCGTTTTTGCCAATTTTGTATTTCAGATCTGCATTGTTGTTATGCTATTCAGCCTTGAAATCCAACCAAGGACAAGATCGTACTCATATGGGCCTTCTTTGATCATGACTGGAGCTGAATGAGCAAGATGACTAGACCAGAGAGGGGAGAACGCGATTAGGAATGGAGACTGGTTGAGCATTAGCCTTAGCATCTTCAATGCGATCTGAGACAGAGGTGAGATGAGAGAACAATGTTGCCATTCTATTTTTCCTCTTCTACAATGAAAAGAAAAGAAAAATGGAAGGACCCTTTGTCTCCCGCAAAGCTTTGAATATATCAAAATATGGTTGCATTCTTTTCCTTGGTTTGTATCAAAATAAGCCCGATATCAAAATATGTTGGCATATTTTTTTTTCCTTTATTCTGGGTTTGTACCGAAATAAGCTCCAAGTTCATGAAAGCTAAACAATGAGAAACAATGAAAGAATTAAGGAAAAGAACCCATAAATTTTTTCCTCTTAGGTTGTGAAAGTATGTAGGAATTTATCAAATCTAAGGGAATGGAAAAGGATTGACAGGGTATGGGGGAAGAAAAGAAAAGTAGATCAAAATAGTTGTAGTTGAGGGCAAAACATGGAAGACTACTCGCGAATTTGAAGAGAATTTTTTTTTATTTTTTTAAATTATAAATTAATATTAGTAGGGTTTTTTATTTTATTTTTCCCTCCACTATCGTTTAGGACGTTTTTCTTGCCATAACTGCTTCTAAATCAGCATTTTCAGTCAAGTGGGACCATTAAACTAAAAGAAATGAACATTTATTATAATTAATGGAGTTGTCATTTTTTCTCTCATTTTAAACTTTGATGGGTGTATTTGCACCTAAGAAAAGTATATGATATTTGGAGCAATTTTGGTATAAAATAATGAGTATTTTTGCAGTTAACCCATTTTCTTATTCTGCTTAAGTTTATCTCCTGCCCTTTTATTTTATTTGTGATGCTCTATGATTACCTGCTTTCATGCTAACGAGTTGCGTCTAAGTTTTGTCATCATCAGAAAGGGAAAGAATCTTAGACCCAATGTTCTGATTATAACAAAATTAGAAAAGGATTTATTTTGCAAGGAACTTAATTAAGCTAATTAATTAATTAATTAAAAGTTTATATAAAACTTATTACCCTTTCAATACGTTTCAAAAGGCCATTTAATTTGTTTACAAGTCTTAAAAAATTCTACCTAGTGTTGAGTATTCAACTCACATGAATTCAAAATATGAATCGAGTAGAAAATGCCTCATTCTTTATCCACACATATATATTTTGCTTGTATTAGTAACTGAGTCGAACATATTAAAAATTGTTTTTAACCCTAGTTCTATTCGAGTTCACTTCAAAGTTCTTCATTATATACTTGAGTATTTGACTCGAAAATATTCAAAATAGAGATCAAGTTAAAAGTGACTCTAATTCTATCCAAGTTAGACTAAGCTTTACACATTATATCTTAATTGCTTAACTCCATATATACTCCTAGTAGTTCTATATTGAAGAATTATTTTTTCTGGATTTGAAAAAGTTCTTAAAAATATTTTAAGAGTGACTTAGCAAAAATTATTTTCAAAAGATATTAAAAAACTCTACAAGATATCAATCTAACGGAAAGTTTAAAAGGAGTATATTGTCAGATAGCATCACGTTGAGCCGACTACTCTATACTTAAGCTTGAACGAGAAGTTTTATTTAACGTTCTCACCTACCTCAGACATAAATTTCAACAGAAACATTGCTTTGTGTCTAACAAACAAATTTAGAGAAGGACTACAAATAAAAGAACATATTAAATGAAGAAGAAGAGAGCAAGAAGTGAGCAAGCGAGATCTCAATCTATAAAAAGAACATTCTTTGCAACATTCTCTAAAAAAATTATTGAGTCTCAATGATTAGTATTTACTCTATTTAGAGGGCGATAGGAATCTAGAGGACAATTCTGTCAATATCTTGCATGGAATTCAACTTCGAAGAAGCACATATTTTACTTGGTCATCCGTGGCAATTCGACAAGAAGGCTAGGTATGAGATTATAAAACTTGTTATTCTTTTCTCCTCAACAACAAAAAAGTTGGTTTGTCTCCTCTTAGTTTTGAGCAAGCATGTGAAAATGATTGGCAATTTTCTCTTGAAATGAGAGTGAAAAAGAAAAAGAAAGTGAGAGTGAGAAGCATATGATTGAGGATGATTTGAGTACAAGTAAAAAGGAGAGCTCCAACTACCTTTCTTATAGCATGGTTGTTTCACCTTTTCAGATGCGATAAAAGATACTGATCCTTAGGCATCCCTTGAAGACTCTCAAGAGTTGAGGATGACTCTCTTTTAAGAGGGGAAGAATGATAGGAATCCAGAACGTAATTCTGTCGAATATCTTGCATGACATTCAACTTCCAAGAAGCACTTGTTGAAGAAAACAAATGAAAGATTTGCATAATAGGGCTTCCAATTAATTCATTTTATTTATTTTTTATGTGATTTTATTATTTAAAATAGTCATTTTTTTATTCAGTATATTATTAGGAAGATTTGATATATGGGATATTAATTTAGGTAAATAAGTTTCCAAATAGGAATCTCAATATACTCATCTGATCCTATTTATAGGACAGAAATAGAAGACTTTTTTTAATCCTATTTATAAGACACATGGAAAAATTTTTTATATGGATGTACAATTTTACCCTTTATTTATTATTGTGTTGACTTTGTTTACATAAGGTATAATGTATATTAAATAGGGATAAAGTTGGAAAGTTGTTAAATTTTAAATAAAAGTTAATGAAATTTAAGATTTTTCTTGGTATGTATGAAACATGTTGGAAATGAGTTATAAATAGGATCAAAAGAGTATTATTTAATATCTTGTTATTGTGTCCTAGATTTGAAATTTAGATAGATAGCATATTTTTAGAATATATATATTTTAAAAAATTTAGAGTAATTTAGGATTAGAAGTTTTGTCTGTTTAAAAACCAAGATGTACTCAATTATTTAGAAAATTGAATGTTATGATGAGAATTTTCTTTGACAAGTATTTACTTGTGTTCTTGTATTTGAGATAGGATATAGTTAAGTTACAAGAGTCTGATCAACTATTTGTGGAGCCTCTTTATAGCTATAGATCTAGAGACAAGTTTCTTCTAGGATTTTAACTAATCAACTTTTATTATTTCAAGTCTTTTTTATTTTTTTTATTTTTTAGGATCCTAGAGGAATCCGCATCAAAATACACACCATCCTTATATATTTTTATTTATTGCATAGAATCATTGAATTCTAAGTAGGATTATCTTTTACACATTGTAAGGGGGAGTGAGTGACTCAGGTATTGAGATGTTGCAACTAGTATAGAGGTGGTTGATATACTATGACATTAAAAGCCCGCTAAACCTTGGAGATACAATAAAATTCTTAGGTGAAGCTTGGGAACTAGACGTAGGTCACGTCGGATTCAACCATTGTAAATCCCTATATGTATTTTCTCCTATTCTTCCTTCAAATAACAGGTGATATCCTCTCCTCTCTACTCTGACTATATTTGTCAAGTTTAATTATTTTATTAAGTGAAAAAATTTTATTGACACTCAATTCAACCCTGTTCAGTCATACTAATATATATGGCTTGATGGATGGAGTAAATTGATTAAAAGTAGAAGATGAATTGTTTACTAACGATATTAGTATATGAATATCACATCCCAAATTTTGGGTCTAAAAGTACCAGAATTAGCCTAAGATGGATAGGCTACCAAACCTTTTTTGGCAGAGATCCCAGAGATTTCCAAGAATGACAGTAGGATTCCTAAGGACTAAATCACAAAGAGAAAATTTTCTAAGACTGAGAAAAGAGAAAGTTAGAGACTCTAGTAAAGTCTCAAGGCCTAAGAATGAGAAATAGAGATGAATGTAGGCCAATAGTTATGCTGGAGGCCTCAATGAGGTGAATTTTGAGGTTCAGCCAAACCATGGGCAAAATCGTAATTTTGCAAAGTTTCAAGCTGGTAAGGGTAAAAATAGAAATGATGTCTGAAAATCCCAGAAAAAGGGAAATGGTAGGTTAAGGCCTGAACACTTCAGAAAAATTCCAGAAAAATAGGAATAAGGTTCAGAGGCTTATATAAGGCTAAAAATGATGAAAATGCTCCTAGAAGGAAATTGTGGAATTCCCAGGGTTTTGACTAATTTGGAATATTTTCAAAAATGAATTATTTAAGTTATAGGGAGGCCTCAAATAATTGGAATAAAATGAGAAAAATACTTGAGAAATTATCACAAGTTTTAAAAATAATTCTGTCCCCCAGACAGTGAAAAGGTTGGCTTTAATAGAATTTAAAGCATATTTATACTATCTAGGGAAAGTCAAAGTCAACTGTCTAGAGGTTGACTTTTGACTTAAGAAAAATTAGAAGAATTCCTTGTGATGAATAAATACTATGGATACCCAGATATAGATTCTCGGAGTTATGGACTGTAGAAAGAATTCGGTTAAGATCACTCCGAAATAAATATGATCACTTATTCTAATTATTTTAATGGAATGAACAAGGGAAGAGCATTACTCTCTCTTTAGGCATGTTATATAATGCCATGTAGATTTATTTGAGGTGAGAAAATGATGCCATAATATGTCCTAGTGGTCCCGGGAAAGTGAGGACCCTAAAAAGTACCCTATATGGTGCAGAATGGCAAGATAGGTGGAGGAATGCCTAAGGGTTGCATTTTGCACGAATTTTATATTAATTTCCTCCCTATTTTAATGCCTTAATGATGAAGGAATATGGAAGAGACAAGTGTACGGTTAGATGGGGAAAAAAAAGTATTACGTGTATGGCTGGATGCAAAACACGTGTACGGTTGGATTATAGGCATGTGGCTTGATGATGTAAGCATGATGTTATCAAGATTATGTAAGCATGATGTCATGGGACACTTGTCACCAGATTAAAAGAGAAATGGACGGTCCAGATCAAGCCACATATTTTTAAGATCAACGGCCCAGATTTAGTCTTATTTACTATAAATACCCCCTCCCCACTCCTCATTTTAGTGTAAGCTCATGGAACCATGGGAAAACTCTTGCAAAATGGATTCTAGAGAGAGAGAAAAGAAGGAGGGAGAAAGGCCAAGTGACCCCATGCAAGATCAAGTTTTGAAACAAAGTATGTTCATATTTTTTATATAGTTTTCAGTACCCTTATTGTTATTGAGCTTGGTTATGGATTTTAATAATTTTTGGGAGCTTGAAACCCTAGGGGGCATGCTGCATGAAATTGTTAAGGATAGGGGAAGATGAAATTGATGTTAGAATAATGTTTAAAGGCTTGAGAGGAACAAGAATCAAGTGGTTTTATGTTGAAATTGGTTGAATTTCATGATTGTGCAACTTGAGTAGTAATTTGGCCAGGCTTGGTTCTTATACCTAGGATGTTATTTTGATAATTTTAAATGCTTCCAATGTGTTTAAAATGAAAAACTATGCGGGCTAAAGGTGAGAAAACAAGTTTGTAAGCATTAGGATTGAAAATGAAAATTCTAGACCCTAAAGGCATACTATTCAATCAAGACTGGTTCATGGAGAAGGAGTTTGATGTTGAGCTTGGAAATGGATTCTATATGCAAAATTGTAAGGAAATAGCATGTGGAATTAATTTTAGAAAGATTGTAAATCAAGCTCAAAAGTTAGAAGTTAATATAGTTCAGAGAAAACAAAGTATTGATTTTGTTGATTACCATAGCTCTAATGAATGAATTTGATGCATTTAGGGCCATGAGACATTGAGAAAGATAAATGGAAAAGGTTGAGCAAGCAACCTTAATGGCTGGTAGCAAAGGGAGCAAGAGGAAGTAAAGAGAAAGTTTAAAGACATAAGGTAGCAAACTTGACCTTACTCTTATATGCTTGGTATTTGCTTGCATGTATGACATGTTTCTATGTTATATGATGTTATGAACTCATGTGTTGTGATTATGAACGCGTTTGAAATATGTCATAGGCCTATATGTTTTATGATAAATGCATGATGATTTTCAAACATATCATTATATTATAAAGATGTGAAGTTGCAAGCATGTTATGAATGCCAAGCGTTATGTATGTTTGGGTGGTTATTGTTTGCTACTGAGATTCTCCCGAATCTCACCCCTCCCTAACCAACCATTTTGGTCAAGTATGATGGGCAATGATTGCATGAAGGAGAGCATGAGAAGGAAGGAGAAAAAAGTGGAGAATTATTCATGTTAATGAATCAAACTATTGGTTAATGTATGATTCTCTTATTATGTAAATCATGTATATAAATGCCAATGATGCAATGTATTTATTTAGAATGTTTATGATACGAATGCAAATGTATAAGAATGAATGGGAAAGGATAGGGCCAAGCTATGCATGCCAATATAATAAAAAGAATTAAAACAAGAATTGTCTAATAGATAAAACGTAGGACCTAGAGCAGTCAGCTTCCAGCTCTAGTTTGATCTATCAAATGTATGAGTTAAGCCATGAAACTTGGCAGACTTATTATACACATCCCAAGCTTTAAAATGATAGGTAGATTACCTCAATTGGATGTGTACACTAATAGATACGAATTTCCAATGTTGAGCCAAGAAAACTAAAAGTTCTAAAATTTACCAAATAAACAGTGAATTTCATGGATTAAACTGTATGAATTGGCTTGAGATAAGTCCAGTTTGATTTTTTTTTTCCTGTAGAGAATTGAAAGAGCTTCGAGTAAAATTTTAGAACACCTCAATACGATTTTTATAGAATTAGTTATAATTTTTCAAAGTTGAACTAAAAATCTGAAATTTAACCAATGGATAGTAACACGAGAACCAGTTGCAAATTTTTAATCTACGAGCTTGTTTCGTGAATCGCGTAAACTGTAACGCTTCTGAATACGTGTTCTGAGAGGTTAAAAGAAGAATGTTTCAATGAAGGGAGAACGAAAGTGATAGAGATATGTTATAGAAGTGCAAAACTAGTAATATAAATGGAGACATCATTGAAGTGAGTAAAGTAAAAACGAAATAAGGAACTTATTGGGTGATGAGTAGGGTGTTGAATTTTGGGGATAAAAATTTTTTAAGGAGCGGACAACATCTTACTTTTAGAACTTGGAAATTTAATTGTAATACAGTGTACATGAAGGATATATTATGGTTTATGAAAAACACCGTATCATATCAAATTAATTCTACACATTAGTATGTTTATATGGGAAAATGTGTATAAAAAAAAAGCAAATAAAATATCTTATTAGAATGAAAGGTTAAGATACAAATTTTTTTGGAAAGTTTTTACTCAAAAGTATTGGATCATGAGCCTTTGTAGTGATTACCTACCAGCACTACTAATCTTATGGCAACTTAGATCCACATGCGTAGCTGTTCAGGTGATGACTACAAAATCGCTTGCCATGACTTATTTTATTTTAGCAGTAGTTGGTGTCACTACTACACATCTACCTTGTAGCACTTATTACCACTACTAAACTACCAAAATAATCACTACAAAATTATTGTTTTTAGTAGTGAGAGTACTCGTCATTAGAAAAGTTTTTACTCTTATTTGACATTGAAAAAAAACTGTTATTTCTTAAAGTAAAGTAATAACAAATCTCATGGTACGAAATCTATGTTGTCACTAATAAAGGTTTGTTGTTTTATACAACTAAAGTTATGTTTTAAAGTGAAGTAATCATTGATTTCATGGTGAAAAACCTAACTATTCAATATAGTATTTTGTCACTGATGAATGTGTTATTATTATTTTAGATAATTAAAATTGTCGATTGATAAAGTGAATTAGTTATTTCATATAATTTGAATTTGATAGTTATTTTCATATACAATTTTACAAAATATTACTTAAGACATTTAGTTGCCTGATTGTCATATGACTTTTTTGGAAAACCAAAATATGTAAGATCAAATCCCACCAAAACCACTTATTACTCAAAAATTCTCTAACCACCTCCAATAGTTGCTTGACAATGTGCAGCGACTAGAGTTCAAGTGTTATTTGAAGGAAGATCAATGACAATGATAACTTGGAGGAGGAAGCTTTTATTTACAAAAGAAAAAGTAAAGAGACTTGTGTAAATGCATCCACCTTAATTTCATTCAAGCCCCTTAATATTACATCTTGTTTGGTTCCCTCAATTGGAGAGAATGTAATATAGTGTAATACAATGTAATATAATGATAATTACATGCACTTGTTTGATACACAACTAAGAAAAGACAATGCATATGCATAAAAATATTTGATTGCATTAGCACGAACAAGAAAATAGATAGGAATAAATAATAAGTTAAGAGAAAAAACTATCCTAATCAATAATGAATTAAAATGATGTATTTGTTGCCTAAATATATAATAATTTTTTTGAGTTAAGGTACAAAAATACCTATTAACTTTTGTCAAAATGTGCTTAACACCGTATATTTTTCTTAAGTGTAAATTTAACAATACAAGTGTAAGTGCAAAAAAATCAAGACAGTTTAAACAAACTAAAACCCGTTTATTTTAATGGTGGGGCCCACAATATTTTTATGAAAGTACAGTACCCCAACTAAAAAAGCCTCTCATCTCATCTCCAACCCCTCCCTCGTTCGCTTGTCCAAAAAAAAAAAAAAAACCTCTCCTCTCCAACATCTCCAATCGCAGAGCAACTATGACTCATTCTGATCGAGATCTGAGACGGCAGAATGCCGACGACGACGGCGAGGTCGGAGACAACAGAACACCGATGATAATGGCAAGGTCTGAGACGGCAGAACGTCGTTGGTGATGACAACGAGATCTGAGACGGTAAAACGCGGGGTAAGACGGTGAGATCAAGATGGCAGAACCATGGCCTCTGCAATTTTTGTCGAAGGTTGAAGAACACAGCCTAACTACCACTGTTGCATCCCAACGATTTGAAATCCCAATAGTGTAATCATTACCTCCATGTGCCAACTCCCTCTCTCTCTTCCTTCTCTTTGGAGGTACAATTACCACCTTCTTCTTCTCCTCCTTACCTCGATCAATGAATTATTTTGGATTGGGTTCAAGCATTCTTTATCAAAGGTTGAATCTTTAATGCTGAAGGGTTTAAGTAGAGGTTGAGTTCACAAAATGGGCTGGAGAAACATTGTTGTTTTGTTGATTCCCATGTCATTTCTCTCTCTTCATTTTTCCTTGTGAACTTTGTAATTCACTCTTTCTTTCCCTTTCTCACGGCTAAGAGTGATGCAGGTCACTTTTTGAAGATCCTTCGTGTGTCTATGCTTTATCTTTGTATGTGGTATCTCAATTGATAATCCATTTATGAGTTTTGAAGGGTCATTGTACCCATTATTTTCTTTCTGGGTGTGGTTTCTATGTATCCAAAGTTAGATGAATTCGAGAGGTTGGGGAAGGAGAGGTTTTTTTTTTTTGGGGGGTTCTTTTTTTGGGGATTGAGGGCATTCCAATACTTTCATAAAAATTATGTGGACCCTACCATCAAAATAAACGGCCGTTAGGTTGTTTTAAGGGGGTTAATATTTTTGTATCTATTTTGAGCTTGTATTGGCAGATTTGCATCTGAGAAAAATATATGATGTTAAACACGCTTCTGAAAAAAGGTGGGTATTTTTGTACCTTAACTCTAATTTCGTTCATACATATATATACTTTTTTTATTCTAAATATAAGACGTATTTTGTAGTATAATATATTTAGAAATATATAAAATAAATTAATAGACAAAATTAGCCTAGCTAGTTCATATATACAATGAAAAATTGAAATTTGAACCGAACCAATAACTTAAGTCATTGCACGTAGGTACCTATATACGTACATACATAAACTGATATACACACATATGTAGTAGCTTGGTTTGTATATTGGTACAATTAGATTGTCCATTTATCTCATTATTTTTTTTCTTTTATTAACTTGTATACAAAAAATATATAATTGAATTAAAGTATAATGAAATTTTTATTAATTAAAATTGTGTTATATATATGTTATCTAACAATCAATATAATTTCTATATAAATTGAAACTGAGTTAATAAGTGATCGATAGCTTTATGCATCTTTCATTAAGGGCACTTTAATTAATTTAAAAAATTATGATAGCGATAATGTCTTTTCTGTTTGATTATGAGAAGTACCTCATTCATTAGTTCTAACACTGTAATGCCCTTTACATTATTTAAAGTAATTAGAAGTATAAAATATAATTCCCTTTACATGAGTCAAACCAAATACTTGGATAACTCTGTTTCAATTATGATTATATGTAATCCTTTTTCGTGTAAACAAGGCTATTAAGTTACTTATTAAATGGAACCATTTTATCATATCTATATTTTTGTGGTATTTGTATGCCATTCTCCTTTTTTTTTCATGCAATTATATGACATCCAATTCCACTAAATCAGAGTTGAAAAGTGTAGCATTATTAAAATAAGGAGAATTTTTTTTTTCCAATTTACCAGATTCCAACAATAATCTTGTTTTTTTTTTCCACCAAAACGCTAATCTTCCTTTTTTCGCCCAAAAAATATTAGGGCTTAAGAGAAATCTATTTTTTTTCTGCAGAAAAACCCAATCCCATTTACATCATCCAATCACCATTGTTTCCTTCATGAAAAACCTAACCTTAACATGGACCGTTACAGCACTTGTTATATTTTTTATTTTACCAGAAACATTATTTGCTTTTTACAGCTGAAGAAAAGAACAAGTGATTCAGGACTTTCCAATTCTTTTTTAAACCAAAGAACTCCCCAAATTTAACTGAACGTGAGAATTTACAGGGAAACAAAGAGGAACTTAATGTGAAATTGCCATAACATTTTTAGCTGAGCTTACATCGGTGATGTCCGAATCAAACAGCAAAAGAAAAAAGTTGAAAGGTAAAAAAAAAACCTGACAATGTGGACGAACATAAAACTCAGCTTAGGACTCTAGTCTTTCTTCAACAATTAACAATGACAACACATATTGTTAAAAAATATAAACAAATGAATTTACCAAATTCAAAATCTGCTTCCATTAGCAATAAGATTCTGACCCTCCTCATATAGCATATACTCCTTCTAGTTCAAAATATAAACTAAATTTTATCTATTTACGTTTATTAAGAACCTAGTTAAAATCAATTTAAAATAATAAATATGTAAGGCATATAGTTTTTTTCCCCAAATATACTCTTATTAATGAAGAGAATAAATAAAAGAATGCAATAGATGAATCAAGAAGAAAAGAGAATATATAAGAGTAACATTAAAAAAAACTCATTAAATACTTAGAATAAAGTAAATATTATCTTATTAAAAAAAATTAAGTCCTTACAACAAAATTTAGCTTATATTTTGAATTGGAGGGAGTACTTTCTACTTTCTAGTCTACTTCCTCCTGCAGCCTTTTGCATAATTAACTACCACAAATGCTCCACATCTGTTCGTGCAATCTCCATTATTCTACTCTATTCGTACATGTCAGAATTGCTGATTTCATCTTTTCTTTATCCAATGATGTTTGAACCATCACCTGTGCAAAATGATTTCTTTTGATTATACGTCACCCAAGAAAAATATACTATGTAATATGAATAATAGATATTTAAAATTCTGGCAAGAATAAATAGATATGTAACAACATGCCTTCATTTGCAATCTTGCTGCTTTAGAAAGGAAAAAAGTGGACCACAAAAGGCGTGTATAGCTAGAAGATTATACAACATTTCAAGAGTAACTAGAGCATATAAATGTTCAGTTTTACAATAAAATCTGAAAGTCTTATCATGATTGACACAACAATCAATGTGTCTAAAATAAATTATTGTGAGGTCTCAAGAAAATAATATAATTATCAAAAATCTTAACGACAAGTAAGAGCACGCAAGTGTCATTATTTTCTGCGCCAAAACTTGTCAACCACTTGTTTTAAGGCTTTGTGATTACATTCCTTCCATTCCCAAATTCAAAGGCTCAGACATTTTTAGCCTGGTGACTGGGTGAGTTCTAGTAGTGCAGAGTGTACAATGAAAGAACATGCATATTCTTTGGGGGAAAAAATAAGACAAGTTTGCGGAACTTAAAGAGGAATTTGTCATGCCATAACTCAACATTTTTGAGATAATAAACAATCTACAAAAAAGCAAGCGGTCGGATGGAAATATACTAGCTAGAGAGACTAAAATATTAAATTTAGTAAAAGCAAATCTATTCATGAAATAAACAAAAACCAAATCTGCAATATCACGCTTATCAGCATCAATGGCCCTTACCTCTTGTATTCTATTTCCAGATCGAGCAAGCAGCTTGTACTGATTCTCAAACATGGAAGCCATATAAACCTGGAGAAAAATTAAAATTAGAAAAATAATTTTAAAAAAAATCTAATAAAAGAGGTACTAATAGCCAAGAAAAAGGTGCTAAACTCAGCCAGAATCATAATCGAGAGTTATGGTCCTCTGTAATCCACTATTCATGAACAGACGAGATCTTAAAATACAAGGGAAGGAGTGCTATCCTGTACTTAAAAATATAAAAATGAGAATTCCGTTAAGTTGCACATGTATGCCTAAAAACATGGCTGCTCAAAAAGGGATGAGCGAGTAGCATAATTAATGGATGGTGAAAACTGAGCCCATTGCTGTATTATATGAAAAATGACTTTCTAGGAGAACCGCAGCTGCACATCTTTAGTCAGAGAACAGAAGCAGAATTTTACAGGTAACCTTCTTTATTTTCATGTACAGAACCCATATGAAAATTCATTGATGTATGCCTCCACCTGACCTCTTGCAATTCCAAAGATGATAAAATGATGCAAATATTATCAGCCAAATGCATAATAATAATTACATAGCAAATTCTGACAGAACAAATGAGATAATACCAATTCAAGCGCATAAGCAAAAAGAAGCAAAACTACACTCAGAATTTAGTCAAATTCATGTCTTTTGGGCCAACAGATCATGCCCCGTTTGTATTGTAGAAGTCTACCTGAAATGTTGGAGCTAAACCAGGGCTTCTGAAAAAGCGACCTTTTGCAGCAGATTGGATACCATCAATCTGCTGCAATTCCTGGATAAGAGATTCAACTTCAGACCACTGCATAAAATTGAGCATATTCTGCATTAGTAATACAATTAATGATGCTTCAGTGGATGCACAATCCACACCCCACCACATATAATCATTTACGGAATTATTGAGATTGGGAAAAAAATATATGCAGATTGCAGAATATGAGATAGGATCCCAAGCGTAAGCCATAGGCCAGAAATAGCAAAGTAGAACAAAATGCAGGTACCAGCTATTAATTATTATGGAAAAAATTATATATCTGTTATATTTATTATTAGTATATTCAGACTATATAGGCTACCTCTGGATTTAATGTATTTATTTGCCTTTCATGTCTAAATTACCATACCTTGTAAATTTCAATATGAATAAATGTAAATAATTTTCCTTATCAATCCAACATATACCCAATAATCTCATACAATCTTGTGACCACACAAGCTCATCTTAAAGAAACATTTCACATACTTTCTCATCCTCGCATCAAAGCCTCTTATTCACTTGCATCCACCATGGACTCATCACCAGGGGAAGCAACATGACATGAGCCAAATTCTAAAAGCAACGTAACTCTATTCATTTACACCATAAATAATAACTTGATCTTTAACTACAAAAATAGGGTTCCGTAGCAGCAGCACCCATTCCAGATAGATAGGCAGTCAATAAGCATTACATAGGAGCTTATAAATATTATTGTTTTGTCCGGTTGGGCCATTTCAGAGGGGCCTAGTCAGAAGGTCAATAGCTTCTCCATCAGGTTCGATCAGGCCATTAGTTACTGAATAATTTTATTTTGTCAGAGTTCAACTTTACTCTATCCATACAGATAACATATGCACAACTGACCAATGCATACCACAAACAGCATAATTTCAAAATAAGAACACATATATTCTATTTAACAATACCAACACCTGCATGCAATTCATAAAACAGCAGGTCCTATAGATCAATCCTTCAGCATCATTTATCTGATAATGCTGACTGCTCTTTTCTCATATAAAGATTTAACATGTTTACCTCTGCATCACTTTCAGCTGCTTCCAATCTCTCATCTATGGGGTCATGATCCCCAACTACAGACTCCAACGACTTCAACAACGGATCAGGCTGCCACAGAAAGGAATGCATTTTTGTTAATTTCAAAGAGTAAAGAGGTAATGATTTATGTAAAAAGTGGCATGATAAGTGGATATGAGTACAGAATAATGAGAAAATATTCATTGTAAATAGTCACAGGACCACAAAGTGATCAGGAGCTGATTTCGCGAGATATGACTTAAATATTACCCTAACACATGTAGCTCTGTATGTGTAATTGTGTATATATATAGAGACCTCTATACATGATATTTTGAATCAACGAAATCAATGAATTAAACCCACAAAAAGTAAAGCTAATGACAAATTATCTATGTAGTCTAACCCTAGTTTAAAGTAAAAGCGTAAATGAAAACACATAAATACATATATTACCATGATCTCCTTTAATGACAAAAATATGCGTTCATGCGCAAAGTCTAGTTGGTGAACTTTTGCCTCTACAACCTGGACCACAAGAAAAGCTTAATAAGGAGTACAAAAATCATAAATGCATAATCAGTTTCACCAATGTTGAGCAATCTGATAATAGATGGAAAAATCACAGTTGTTCATGGGATGCATCCATAGTCTCCCTTTTCATTTAGTACTGAAACGTAATCTCAAATTTCCTAGTCTGAAATACCATCAACAACGACAACAAGCCTCGTCCCACTAGGAGTAGTGGGCTGCATGGATGGTACGATGTCCACTGTGCTCTATCAACAACCAAATTCTCAAATAGGTTGTTAACCAAAAAGTCCCATTCCAGTCTGAAATAGCATCACGGAGGAAAATACCTGACCAATCTTAAAATATGATGCTGGGTCTAAAGTCGCATCCCATGATACTTCTGTCTGATGAATGAGCGCAGGAACTCCTTCAACCTACATTTATATTGGGTCAAACATCACAAATTTTTTTTTTTTGGTTTACATTACAAATTTGTCACCTTCATGCACTAACATAAAAGGCACTCCCCCTTGACTAAACATATGGCCCAGCAAGCCATTCAAACTATCCTAGGTGATACAAAACGTAAGATAGTAGTAAGAATTAACTTCCCAACGGAGAATCAAATGCTTTTGCATACCTCAACAAAAATGCCAAAGTAAGTTATTTTCTGGACGCTACATTTTACTATATCACCAACTTGAAGCCTAGCCTGGCATTAGAAACAGCAAAAAAGTTCAAGACCATTTGGTGTCATATTCAATCAACAATGTTGATACAAACATTTTGTATATCAGTGTGTGTCTGTGTTTTCACTACTTACCATGAGATTTCTCTTCTTCTGAACAAACTCTTCCTTCTCTTTTGGTCTGACTGACAATATGAGCTTCCTTAATTTCCTGTCTGCCGATACTATATTGACTTTAACTTTCTGCAGTCATAGTATATGTATTAAGATTGATGGTATTCAAGTTCACTTTCAAAGGAAACTATAGAACTTATTTGAAAACAGTATATAGGTTTTGAATACTGGACCTGGCCAATAAATGATGACAAGAACCTAATTTTCTCTTGGTCATAAATCCTCAACAGATCTTCCAATTTCATATCTGGTGAAATCTTCCCTTCAAGTATACTATCAATCTTCATGTCTTGAGGAGAATTAAGAGGGAAATACTTCTTTTCAGCATCATAACTTGTAATAACGCTTAAGTTTTGCTTGTACATTGATGGATCCAAGCCCTTTCGTCTCAGCCAAGACTCAAAAGCAAAGAACTTCCACTTGGCAGAAAGATTGCGATATGGCAGAAATCCTACCAAGGAACCAAAAGATGCCTGTAAAATGTTTCAATCAAGTTCAGAAGAGATATATGAAGAAAATGCCATTCCAGACAGAGTGGAAACCCATCATACTGCCCCTAAGAACTTACAACAAAGCCTCTGGTACTACAGCTTATTAGTTCCACATCTGCCCTATCTCCAGTCTTAACCAAATCCTCTGCCCTAGTCCAATCAGCATCTTCGCTTTCCTTTAAAAAACAGAGCAAAGGTTATCATCGAGCATTTGTAAATGCATCACAATTAAAATAGTATATTAGTCACTTATGGAACATGAATGGTCTAACCTGAAAGTTCGTCACAACTAGAAGATTTTCTAATTCAACAGTGCTTCTGTTATCTCCAGAATTCTCAAAAGCAGTCACTTCTCCAGTAGATTTTGAAGTTTGTTTCCCAGATCGGTCTAATCTATAAGATAAATACATGTAATCTGACAAGAGTTGCCACTATATAATGACATTATGTAACTGCAAAAGTAAATTCACAGACCTTTGTGGTTTTCCCTGTAGTGCAGCTTCAACAGACAACTTGACTCTAGAATCAGCTGAATTTAAATCTGAATGATGACTGGAATCAGTTTGCTCTTGATGTGATTCCAAATTTCTCTGCTCGTATTGGTCCAATCCCTAAATAACCAAGCATTGAAGAAAAATTCTAGCCTTGCATAATTAACTTCTCTATAGCAACGAAGATAATACCTACATCATTTGGGACAGTGACGTTCAGATCTCCAAATTCCTCATCCTTTTTGCCCACTGCTTTGTCAGAACGTTCAAGCAAAGTCAAGTTTCCAGTTTTATCATCTAGTTCTTCTTGTCTCATCTGCATATCATTACCATTGCTTATTTGGGCATTCACATTCTGATCAGTCCCCTTTGGAATTGATGGCTCAGGCTTCTTCAATAATGTCCTATTATCCGGTTCTTCTTTTCTCATGTTCAAATCATTATCATTGGTCATTTGGGCATTCATAAGAGCAGAAGGCTCTTGCTTCAGATCATTCTCCTTTGCAATTGATGGTTCAGGCTTCCTCAATAGTGTCATATTGCTAAACTTGTCCTTTGATTGTCCATTCCGCATTTTCAGAGACAGATTTGGTTTTATTCTCAACTTTGATGAAGTGTCTTCATTGCCATCCTCCTTATAAACAGTTGGCTTTCTTAAGATAACATTTGGTACACTACTTTTTGTTACATTCACTGCCTTACTTGCTGGTTTGCTTGGTTTCTTAATCTCGGATGAGGTTTTGTTATCCTCAGATTTGAAGTTTGTTCCTTTCACTGGGACAGGTCGTACTAAACCCAAATCATCCAACGAACCTGAAGATTTCCTCTTAGACCCCTCAAATGGAACTTCCTCTACCTCAACGAGTTTACCTTTATTCTTATAAAAGGATTTCTCAATATCGAGATAAGAAGCTTCCGGGTTCGCCTTTCTTCCCATTATCTGAAGCACCAAATACAACCATAAATGACAGATAGAGTTATATGCAAGCACATACTGAATCATTGAATGTCGTAGTTACCAGACTGATTCAAGCTCTCAGTTTTACTTTTAACATTTCAATTTATATCAAACAAAGTTATTTTATAAAATTTATTTTAAAAAAAAAAGGCCAACATACAAGCAGAGTTCGCCTTACTTCCTTCAACCCCGTTACCAATTACCGTCAGCATCACCTCTTCGGTGGGACCAAATACGAATGACCAAACGGATGGTCTGAGTACACGACCAATTTCACTCATGTCCAACATCTTCGACATTTATATCAGATTTAGACATACTTTAAATACATTTAAACACTAATTATCCCAATAATTGAATGTTGGTATCCCTGCTGTTGCTTCTTGAAGTACACTTTGAAATGAAAGGGAGAAAGAGAAGAAAAGAAACAGAAAAGACCTTGGCTAGGGTTAGCTTGGGGTCCTCGCCAATTAAGCGCCCGAACTTTAGTTCCATCTGGTCGAACCTGTCAAGCTTCGGGGCCTCATCCCGTGAGGCACGAACTGTGAAGGTATTTGATCTTTTATTGGAATAAAAGATTCTGATTGCACTTCTTCTCTCTGATGAAAACGAAAAAAGGCGAGTTCGGCCAGTGAAGAAGGGTTTGCCGGAAGTGGCTGTGGTGGCGAGAGCAAGACCGTCCATTTCCCTTTAGAGCTAACACGATTATTCTCATCACAGTTCACAGGGCAATAATGAAATTGCCCACTGTTCTTCTGTGTCGTGTAGGTTTTCTTGTGACTGAGCTGCCAGAGAGAGATGATTCTGAGAATACGTTGGCGATAGATAAACGGCTAGCGAAAACTGGAAGAGAGGGGTTATCGGTTATCCTGCCCAAAGTGACGTGGCGGCAGTTTACAATATGAATCAGAATCCGTACATGTAGTCTGCATAAACGAGCTTCATGTCCATTCTATTTTATTTTACTTTATTTATCTCCCACCAAACGAAAACATCGGAAATTTGGAAGGGAAGGGATCTTTTTGAGACGGAGTGCCCCTTTCCTGGACATTAAAATCGATGGTTGAAATTGATAATAGACCTCGATTTAATAAGTTTACGTAAGGTAACTAGTGAAAATTCTGGTCCAAAAAAACTTAGTTAAAATTAATTTTGTGAATATTAAAATTAGTTTCGATAAAAATAGTTTGTTCAATTAATTAAAAAATTTTATGATTTGTTATGATACCCTTTTATAATAATGGGATGGTGTAGTTTAAGAAATGAAAAAAAGACAATAAAATAATCTAGAAATTGTCAAATGATAAATTAGTGGGGGAAAATTTTAAAATTTCAAATCAAATCTATTGTATTATTTTGAAACTTTTAAAATCTTACAAAATGATGCAAATGCCCTTCACTATTTTTTCTTTTTTCCCCCCAAGAATGTTACCTTAGCACCCCTAGCCAATTTCTGATTACTGGAGCTTGAACACCGGCGACCCCTCCAGTGGCATGTCAATGGAGCTTCAGCGGCCTCCAATGACTACTCTTTGCGTAAGTGTTGACTTCTCTTGTTTAATTATTAACTACATTTATTTCTAAAAATTCGATGGTTGCTCTTATTTAGCTATTGACTACTCTAGTATCGTGATTGAATATTTTTGTTTTTAAAATTTTAGTGATTACTCTTGTTTAACTATTGATTACTTTAATTTTGCTATTAACTACTTTTGTTTCAAAAATTCAAAAATTGCATTAAGTATTTTGGAATAGTGAATACTTTTGTTTTGTTATTTGCTATTCATTTGCAGTTAATAGCTATACAAGAGTAGTCATTAAAAATCTGAAAGTAAAAGTAACCACTAGCAAAAATAGTATAGCCAATAGCTAAATAAAAGTCATTATTGGGAGTACAAGGGCAATGTTATCATTTCACAACATTTAAAAATTTCAAAACAGTAATGAGATTTGATTTGAAATTTTAAAATTCACCCACCCTAATTTGTCTTTTAGCATTTTTCAAGATATTTTTGTGTCCTTTTCCCTTAAGAAATCTATTAACATTAGTTAAAAGTAATAAATATGTAAGAGATATACTTTTTCCCCCCAAATATCACCTTATTTATAAGAGGATAGGTGGGAAAAAGAAATAGTGAGAAAAAAGATGAAAGAAATTATATAGGGATAAACAAGGAAAATGGACCAAAAAGTACCCTGAAAATACTAAATTCCAACCAAGTGTATAAATAGTTACAAATGACAGAAAAGGAAGGAAAGCCTAAATTAGTATTATGAAAATCCGAGAAATATTTCATACAGTTGAGCTAGAAATATCAACACCTGCAACACATTTTAACAACTTTCAAATTGAAATTAACTAGTTGCTTTTTTCTAGCATCAAGAATTAGCAAATTGGGAAACAAATTACCATCTCCATGAAATGCCTATAATTGATTTAGCAGCAACAACATCTCAATATATTTTAACAACTTTCGAATCAAGATTAACAAATTATTTTCTCAATATCAAGACTTAGCAAATTGGGATGTAAAATCTTCTTTTCTCTATCTTATGAGTTTTACAATGTGTAATTCCCACAATTGACCTGGCAATAACAACTTTCCAATACAATTTACCAATTTTTCATCAAGACGGAATTGTAAGGATTACACATCATGAAACTCGCGAGATAAAGAGAAGAAGATTGTACATCCCAATTTGCTTAGTCTTGGTATTAGAAAAAGCAACTTGTTAATCTATTTAAAAGTTGTTAAAATATGTTGTGATGTTATTATTGACAGCTTAATTGTAGAAATTTCATGGAAATAGTAATTTTTTTCCAATTTACTAAGTCTTGATGTTAGGAAAAGCAACTTATTAATCTTAATTCAAAATTTGTCAAAATGTGTTGCGATATTGTTATTGACAGTAATTTTTCCCAATTTGCTAAGTTTTGATGCTACAAAAAAGTAACTTGTTAATCTCAATTCGAAAGTTGTTACAAAGCGTTGTGATGTTATTATTTTCAGCTCACTTGTATGCATTTCATGAAGACAATAGTTTTTCCTAATTTGCTAAGTCTTGATGTTAGAGAAAAACAACTTGTTAATCTTAATTTGAAAGTTGTTAAAATGTGTTGCAAATACTGCTATTTCTAGCTCAATTATAGGCATTTCATGAAGATGGCAATTTTTTCCGATTTGCTAAGTCTTGATGTTAGAAAAGAATAATTTATTAATCTCAATTCAAAAATTGTTAAGATATGTTGCGATACTGTTATTTTTGGTTCAATTATAAGGATTATGCATTTGCTAATATTTAGATGTTTCTGCCATTTTCCCACGTTTTCATATAGTTAATTCAGGCTTTCTCTCCTTCTCTATTATTTATAACAGTTGGATGTCTCACTTGGTACCCGCCGCCATATCATGTCCAATCTTATGTCCCAACGTCTTTGCTAAAAAAAAAAAAAATGAAGAAGAGATGCACTTGATAACACTGATTACATGGAACACAGCACCATATCATATGCCAACCTGTGATTAGCATCAATATTTATTCTCAAACATCCTTTTAAATAAACATACGAAGAGGCATAGTCAAAGGGAAATATATACATCATATTTGGAAATTTTGGTCCCCGACATTTTCCCATCCCTTTTCCCTCTTTCAGCTTCAAACTAAAAATTAGCAGAGAAAATGGTGTTCATTTTATCTAAAAACTCATTCATTCTGCACTGGACAGCTTGTAACTTAATCATATACAACCGTCATAGCTAAAAAGTAAGTATTATCTAATAATCAACAAATGGTTAAAACAATCTGCAGAAGTCCTTTTTAAATTTTTGATCACGTTGCTTTAGGATATGTTATTGAAACCAATATTCATAGCCAAGCACTAATAATCACCAAATGGTCACTCTCTCTTCAAGAGAAGAATTTGAAAAACAAAATGTCCTCTCCAATAAAATTATTGAGATGTTTCCAGCAATAGAATTGCTGAATGGGACTATCTTGGGCCTGTGCACTGTTAACTAAGATTTCATCCCCTAGCCAGAAAAAGAAAAAAAATGAGGGGAACCTTATGAGCTATTATAGTGTATACACATTAGTTCCTTGTATGTACACTATTTGATAATTCCAAAAAAAAAAAAAGAGGTAGCAAAAATATTAGGTTGATCAATAATATATCACCACTAGGACTAATCCAAATGGTGGGGCGAAAAAAAAAAAATAGAGCAAAATTCTCAAAAGGCCAAGAAATAGAGACCAAAGTAATGGCAGAAGAACCCGAATACTCCTGGTCTAGTGGTGACTGGCTAGGTCACAAGGGAGGCGAGTCTCTGCTCTTTGAGAGCGGGGGTTCGAATCCTCACTTGTTAAAAAGGGTACCGGGGAGGGCTCTCCTTATCGCATGGCCCGAATCCGACTAGTCGATCGCTCGGGTACCTAGTCCAAAAAGAGGCTAGGGCTCAGAAAAAGCGTGGTTAGATACTGGGTGATTCTTACCGAAAAAAAAAGTAATGGCAGAAGAAAAGTGAGACAAAATTTTGTTTTGCATTTGTCTGCAACCGTTATAGATGCGTGTCATTTAAGACATTAGAAATTAATCCACTCTTAATATTTACTATTTGTCACTTGTTTCTTAGGGTTGTATAAGAATTTTTATATATCGCTTTAAAATATAGAATGAATATTTAAGATTTTTCTTAAAACCTTATCATAAATAATAAGACAAAATCATATTCAAAGATATTACTACCACAAAAGGTCAACTTTCATCTATTATGGAGGCTCATATTCATCTGTTTAGGGGGAGATGTTGCTAAAGAGATGTAGATAACAAGTATATATTCTTTTGTTATATGAGTATGGAGAGACCATATTCGTCTAGTCCAAAACAACAAATATGGAAATCAAAAAGGTGACCAGACAAACATGTAATTTTTGTTTGTTAAGAGAAACCAAACAATAAAAAATGGGCATGCAAAATATTCAACTATTTTTTTTTAAATAAACATTTTTGTTTGTTAAGAAAACCAAAGAATATGCAGTAATATATTTGTTCTGGTCACCCAACACAGCTGAACAAAAGGCTACATGTTTTGTCTATTTTATGGGGAAAATGAAAATATGGGACAAAAAGAATATTTTTATAGTAGTTTATCTTTCTGTGCATGTAATATAAACATTACTTGATGTCTTTTGATCATATAAGCATCTTAACAAACTTTAACTATGCTACATAGGTTTATAAACATTGCACAATACATTTATTTGATGAATTTGTATCATGTTTATAAACCTTTTTTTTTTAAATTATTCACAACTTGATATAAATAACAAGACCGAAACTAGAAAAGGCATATGCCTCCCTTACTCATTGAAGGTCTTCCAAAAATCTTCATCTGCAACTCAGATTGACCTCACTTGTAAAGTTGTCTGCAGTCCCACCTGATGAACATTTCTAGCCAAAATATCAGCACCCTTAATGGTTTCCCTGTCACTATAATTCACTTGAACAAACATTGTGCAAGACATAAATAACCAAAGCAGAATCGCATAGTGTTTTGCAGGAAGAGTAATGAGCTTCAAGAAGTCTAAAATGCTAAAGCAAAAATAAAGCAAATTAGAAGACATCAAATAAATATATGAAAAGACACTAGGGCAAACTTCCAATACATAAGATTTAGAGGAATTAGTTATATAATTCATAGGGTTAGGGGTAAAAAATACTTATAAAAGTTCACCCATATAGTATAAATTTTTTTTGGGCTTAAATTTACCAATCTAAGGTTAAAAAGAACCAAAAAATGCCAGTGTTGTTAAAATGAACAAACATCTATTACTTTTGTAGTGAGACCCACGATATAACATCACTACTTATTAACTAGAACTAACTATGATAGAAAGAGATAAAACTAGTAAACATATCATATCATGGTTATTTAGAAACAATCACACCACTAAGGGGTTAACCATAATAGAAAAGTATTCGACCTCAATTAAGGCTATCATAGTTAGAAAAAGAATAACCTATATCTGTAATCATAGCTAACAAAGTTATAAAACAATACGCCTCAATAACTTATACTAGCAGTTCAGATTTGATTATATAGTCAATACTAGCAACAACTAAACTTGCGAAAACTACCATTATTATATCATGGATCCACAATAATTCAATTACATGCAATCTAAGGGCCTCAAGCCCACTACCAGCACTCTAGTCCAATGTTCAGACAAAATAAACCAACGATAGAAGGTATAATATATTCACTAAGCTAAACGACATAAAAATATGAGAAGATAAAATAAGTCCCAAATGAATGCAGTCCTAATGCGTGGCAATATACGAAAGATTACATAAAATAAGGTCCAGAAGCTCTACACTGTCAACTACAGCTATTGAGCCTCAGGAGTCTTCCCTGAAGGTCCCGCTAACGTGTTGTTTCCTAAAAATAGTAAAGCAACGGGAGTGAGACAACGTCTTAGGAACTAAATTACTATCTATCACACAACCTAACATGAGCTAGCGAGGTGTCAGGTAGATACACAGAATTAATAATAGTTGATAGACATCTATTTAACATTTAAACTCACAATAATTATATAAGACAAATATTTCCACTAATCTCATGTAGTTGATACATTTCAAAAGAAATAACATACTTTTCATTTATTTAAAAGATATAAATATCAATGAATATCCTATGTCATATGCAATTCCTGAACCCAAATCTATCATTATATCCTCCTTATTTCTGCCAACTGGATCCATGGGCTAAGTTTTTCCCACTTGACTGGCAACTTTGACAAGCTCACCACATGAGTGATGTGGACTGGTCAACAACTATAGAGCACTCGGTGGACCATGGGTCCCCCCTCGAAGAACTAGTGGGGTGTCGTAGTCCCTCGAAGAACTAGTGGGACAATAATATCGGCCAACCTAAAGCTCCGTATGGAGGCCAATACGATGT
>NW_021634671.1:0-30813 GCF_004799145.2 Neltuma alba
AAATTTCAAATTCAGATTCGAACATTTGCTATTTATTTCGTATGCACCAAGCTTGGTCCTTTTTAGTCAAAGGTTATCCCTTAATTACCTTTGTTTTGGCTCTTTCTTAACCTTTTACCCATCCTTAATCACTTGGGACTTAACACATGCTTGAACATACATTCCACTATACTTTCACATGTTTAAACATAGACATACATGCTTGGCTCCCCTTAGGAGCTATTATCCAACAACATTTTCAAAGTCATAATACATAACAAGTTCCAAAATTTACACTAGGGTACATTAATTGTTCATTAGGCCTCTGGGACAATTTCTTTACCTTTGCCCTTGCTTGCACTTCCTCCTAGATGGTGTTAAACATAAGAGTGAGATTTCAAAGAAATCCCAGTAGCATAGAATCACACTTATCATGCATTCCTGCAAACACTACGTGCAATGCTTTTGTGCATTTATCTTGTTTATGTGTTCATTCTTTTATGCCATGGAAAGTAAGCTATCATACACATATTCAATAGACATAATGCCAAGGAAACATAATTCAAACATTGCAATCAACATTTTTAATAAAGCTTAGTCACATCATGGCACACATTGCACACATACACATTAACACATCAATGTAAGCAAGAAAGCAATCAAATGTAATTCAATGCTATCTCTTGGTACTTGGTCCTTGATTTCCTTTAATTTCAAGATATTTTCTTGAGGATTTGGCAAGGTACCTAACAAACCAACACCAATGCCAAGCATTCAACAATTATTCAAACACATTCCCTATTACTTAAACATTAAACCCTTTTTCTTGGGATTTTGGCCTAATTGGTTTCCTTTTGATTCAAGAAACCTCCTTGGCTATTCCTATATGGTTTTTCATGTAGAATTCAAATATCAAATCAAATTTTACAAAATCAAATCCCTTCCTTAAATTCTGATCAAAACATAAATGAATTTTTTTACAAGGAAAGATGTCAACATTTCCAACTTGATTTTTAATGCTTCCAAATTCAATTCCTCCATATAACCCTACACAAAAATGCCCAAGGAGTTCAATGGAAGCATCATATCCATCAAAATCCAATCATAAGTCCATGAATTCCAGATGGCCGAACACCTCCCCTTAGGTTCATAAATTTCCACATTTGATTCCAATGAATTTAAACATACTTCCATAGCATAGTCCTACACAAAATCACATTTTAAATCCATTGGAACCATTAAAACTTATTGAAACAATTCCTACCCTTGAGTTCTTGAGTTGGCTGAACTGAAAAGTCATAGTTCCTAGGGTAATTTCTTCCATAACCCATTCAAAACCGCACCAAACATCAACAACAGAAACTCATACTCAATTTGCTGTCCTTTCCTAGCACTTCCAACATAACAGAAATGAAACAGCACTTCCCCCTCAATTTAAGTCACGATTTAGCCATGGAAAAATCATCAAATTAAAGCCTAAACATACCTTAAGGAGTCTTGGATTAAAAGCTTGATGATTAACCTTGGATTGGAAGTGGTTTGAAGGGTGCTTGGAATTTAAGAAAAATTTGTGCAGAACCTCCCCTATATTTCCATATTTTTGCACGAACTTTGGCTAAATTATGGGGGTATTTATAGACCTCATTTGCTGCCCCAAAACCTGCCCTTGGGCAGCTATTTCTGCCCCAAAATTAAGTGTGTAAGTTGGCCAAAATGAGGGAGTAATCTTAGCCACACATCCTTTGACTCAAGTTTCAAGAGAGTTGATCCAATGGTTAAAAATTTGCCCAACACACAAGCCAGATGTTCTGATCATGATGAGTATGAATTTGGGCGTTGTTGGATGCTGACTAAATGGTAAAAACTATTAGGAAGCAATGGAATTGGTTAGGGTATTTTAAAAATTATTTGGTCACATAATACCCAAGTTCTTGCCCCCTATTAGAGAAAAATAGCTAAGGGCTTCCAAAATTCCATTTATTTTCATGATAAATCCATATTTATTTCAAAAGTATGATCTAGAAGTTTTGGGAATTTTTCAAGACCTCTAGGTATTTTGTTCACATTTTCTCTAAAATTGGGTCTTTACCGATAGGAATTTGGAAGTAAATTCTCCATAAATTATTTCCTGCATTTCTAATGATTGGAAATAATTTTATAAGTTCATAAATATTCCTAGGGAGTGTATCCATATTTCTCCTTGAATTTTTGGAGTCCTTAGGTAATTAAAATAATTATATCACTTTAATTCCCCTTTATTTTTCCCTATTTTCCCAACAATAATTATTTTTCTGGGAATTTTCACCAAAATTTATTTTGGGCCATTCTCACTCCCAAAACATCATAGGTGACTCAGAAACCCCTAATTCCACATTTTTCTATTTTTAGGGAATTTTTGAAAACTTTTCTCAAAATTACCGTTTTGCCCCTATGGATCTGATAAAGTCAGTTTCGTCCCATTTTGGGTTTCCATGCTTTACTCATACCTTATGCTTATCAATCATATCTCATTTCTAGGGTTTTAAATTTTGGGATGTTACAAAGGGGACATGCCAATGGGTGATTTGTACGCAGTCCGGTAAGCCCACCATACTTCTTCCAAACGTAAACTCAAGTATTTCTTGGAAGGCTTTACTATCTTTTTCAGTATGTGCTTCGCCTCTCTATTTGAAATTTTAGCTTGACCATTGGTTTGGGGGTAGTAAGCAGTGGAGACTTTATGAGTGACACCAAATTTTGAAAACAGATTATCTATAATCCTATTATAGAAATGTGTACCCCTGTCACTCACTACAGCCTTAGGGATCCCATACCTACAGAAAATGTTTGATTTAAGAAATTTTGAAATAGCTTGGACATCATCTTTTCTTGAAGGTATCACTTCTATCCATTTGGATACATAATCTACAACTAACAAAATATATACAAAACCAAAGGATGAAGGAAAGGGTCCCATGAAATCAATACCCTAAACATTAAAGATTTCGCAAAACAATAAAGACTGTTGAGGCATCTCATGCCTTTTTTCTAACCCTCCAAAACATTGACATTTGTCAGAGGACTGACAAAATACAAAAGAGTCTTTAAAAAGGGTTAGCTAATAAAATCCAGAATCTAAGATTTTCCTAAATGTTCTCCTTGCACTAAAATGACCTCTACAAACCATGGAATGGCAAGCTGAAATGATGGGCTCAAAATCTTCATTTGGCACGCACTTCCTAATAACTTGGTCACTGTACATTCACCAAAGATGAGGTGCATCCCATATGTAGTATCAGGACTCACTTTGAAGCTTCTGTGCATGAAATCTAGACATAAAAGGAGGGGTGAGTCCAGTCATGAGATAATTGACAATATCAGCATACTAAGGCTCTTTAACAACCAAAGCACATAAAGCAGAATCAAGAAAAGAATCACAAGTGAGTTCAAAAGAGTCTACTCCCCTTGTGTCCTCTAGTACCCTACTTAGGTAATCAGCTACTTGATTCACTGCCCCGGCTCGATCTTTTATCTCAATATCAAACTCTTGCAGAAGCAAAGCTTACCTTATTAGTCTTGGCTTGGATTATGGCTTCTTGAGTAGATAGCAAACAGCTGCATGATCTGTAAACACAACTACTCAAGAATTGATTAGATATTGCCTAAACTTATCAAGGCAAACACAATAGCAAACATCTCCTTCTCGATGGTGGTATAGTTGATTTGAGCTGGATCAAGTGTTTTAAAGGCATAAGCTATGACTCTAGATTGCTTCTCCTCCTTTTGACCAAGCATGGCACCCATTACAAAATTAGAAGCATCACATGATAGTTCAAAATGTAAATCCCAGTTAGGTGGAGTTAAAATTAGAGGTGAAACAAGCATAGGTTTAAGAGTATCAAAGGCATGTCTACAATTGTCATCAAAGTTAAATTCCACATCTTTTTTCAACAAAATAGAAAGAGGTAGGGCAACTTTACTAAAATCTTTAATAAATTGTCGGTAAAACCCTGCATGCCCTAAGAAGGATCTTAAATCTTTAAGACAGGTGAGGTAAGGAAGTGAGGAAATAACTCTAATTTTAGCCTTATCAACCTCAATCCCCTTTTGGGAGATTAGGTGGCCTAAGACTATCCCACCACTCACCAGAAAATGACAGTTCTCAAAATTCAAGACCAACTTCTTATCTATGCACCTCTCAATGGCCTGTTTTAGGCTATTCAAGCACTGATCAAAGCTCTCCCCATAGACTGTGAAGTCATCCATGAAGACTTCCATGTTTTTCTTAAGGATGTCACTAAAAATCGCCATCATGCACCTTTGAAAGGTGCCTAGTGAAATATCCTACCTTTAACCCCTCAGAGCACGCATTCGTAAGCGTTATGGTTCAAGTAGATCATGATACAAGCCCGTGGATTTAAAATTTCAACATAATTGCTCGGGTTACTATTCACTGTTTAATTTCCAGATTACATGCCCAAATTCAAAAATTCATAACTAATTCCATAAAAATTGTATTGAGGTGTTCTAAAATTCTACAGAAAGCTATTTCGATGTTCTTTAAGGGAAAAATATCCAATTGGACTTATCCTTGCCCAATTCGTACAGTTTAATCAATAAATATTACTGTTTATTTTGTAAAATCTGGAACTTCCAGATTATGTGCCTCGACTTTGGAAATTCATATCTCCTTGTGTACACATCCAATTGAGTAATCTACCTCTCATTTTAAAGCTTGGGATGTGTACTATGAGTTTGCCAAATCTTGTGACTTAAGTCATTCATTTGATAGGTCAAACTGGAGCTACAAACTCACTGCTCCAGGACCAACGTTTTATCTCTTAACATCTCTCTACTTTAATTCTTTTTATTTCTTTGTCATACATAGCATGGGCTTACTCTTTCCCATTCATGCTCATACATTTTTATTCATGCCATAAATATTATAATTAATTACATGGCATCATAGGCATCCACTGTTAGGAATTGAAAGACACATAGCAAAAAATAACTTTAAAATTTTCAATCCCTTGCCTGGATCTACCAATTGTGTTTAAGTCAAGTAGTAAGAGGTGTTACCTACGGTATTCGAATCATTGGTGGCTCGGGGATTCTGATGTTCGGGATGCCTATGCTCTCCTTTTGTTCGTGAGAAGTCGACAACTCAGATCGGCTTCCTCTACTGGTATCCACACGAACAGCATTCCAATCACGAACGACGTGCTAGCGCCTCTTGTCCTTCTAGGGTTTTTCCGAGAATCCGTCCTCACCGTTTCAATTTTGGCCTTTTCTTATCTGTAAACCTTTTGCTCTCTCACACCTTTTTAAAACCCTAGCTCCTAAATATCAAATATATAGGATGCTATCGGTATTATGAAGGATATTGGATTTCAGAATTAATCCTAAATTAATTTTGAAATTAATACAATATCATATATTGCGTAATCTGATAAGAAATCAATTAAATAAATATGGTTTATATATTAAATCCGTCCTATAGATTTAATTCACCTATTCATTTAATTCAACATAAAGATATGACAAAATTATATTTGATTTATTCTAATAAATCAAATTTGAGATATTATATTATACCTTATCAATTTAAAAATGATATAGATTTAATTTATCCTTATAAATCAAATCTTATAAATATCTCTTATATCATATAATATATATATGCGAATTTATATATATATATACACGTCCACCCTAGATTATTCATTGAATCTGGACATATCTTAGATTCAATGAATCTGGACATCATAGCTCGTGTTGGGCTATTTTGTGTGTGACCCTCTAGGCCCATATGAAGTTGGCAGTAGGCCATTTACTATAATGACTCACAAGTCGTAAGCGGTCTCTAGCAAGACATCACGACTACCCAAATCATATGAGGATCGATGAACGATGTAACCTTTCATACAACCATATCACGTCCCTTTTGTCACATGACATTTTGGTCATGGATGAGGCATGGAGAACGTCATCCTCCTATTCCTGACCATTACTTTCTCGATCCCTGAGTAGTCTGAGTATAGAAATGGAACTACCTTTCCATTATAGTATGGCCATACATTTCTCATACTCACTCATCGAGGGGCCCAGTAATATCTCTCTACGAATGTGAGGGACAAATTCCATCTTGACCATTCACATTCCTCCATATGAAAAACCACTAAGCCTGAACATAGTCTTTATGATCACTCGGTCAAAAGTGACTTTTGAGTAGGTCAAAGCTGAGCGTTTCTCATGTAGGAATCCATGATGATCTCAGGTCAAAGGGCATAGTGACATGGTTTGTATATGAGAGAAGCTTATGACTTAACCCATGCAACTCTCTCATAGCGGGTCGGTCCAACACCTTGTACTCTTATATGTGCCTATGACTTTGATTTATATCTCTATACATCTTCAAAGTCGTACTGGTCTTATTTCATCTCTGCTCCCACATAGATGACCGACCAGGGACATTTAGGATAAAATCATGAGTTATCCAAGGATAGTCATCACAGTAAACATGCAAATAATATGATAACATAATTAAGAAATTCATAAATCAACAATATTCATAACACAATGATTGGCCCCTAGGGCACAATTTCCAACATCCACAACATAAATTACATAATAGGAGAATTACACATTGAATAATAATATCATTCATTAACATGAACAATCCTCTACTTTCTTCTCCTTGCTTCTCATGCCATTATTGCCCATCATTAATTGACCTAAATGGTTGGTTAGGAGGGGTGAGATTCAAGGGAATCTCAGTAGCAAACAATACCATATTAATCATGCTAGATGGATGCTAATGCACTACACGTAACTTGTTTATTCTCTTGTTAATTCGTGACATATTAGCATGCTCAAAGCTAACTTATTGATGCATGGCCATCGAGACATAATCTACTCATCATGAATAGCAATTACAGTAGCTAAAACATGTCACAATAACATTCAATAACATGTACACGGCAACACACAAGCATACAACATCAAGCAATGACAATAGATAAGTTCACTACCTTGCACCTCAAGCTTTCCTCTTACTTTTCCTTTGACTCCCTTGACTTTCCAACCATGTGGGCATTGGATGAACATCATCAAACATCCTCTTGGATGTTGCAAAGGTCCTAAACATAGTCACAATGATCACACAATCTATTTGAACCACTAGATTACATAAAGTTCAAGACTAGCTCTCTTGAACCTCAACCCTTTCTCTTCCTTTTAGGGTTTTCTTTCTAGCTTTTCTAACATAAATCTCATCATTTTCTATCCTTAAGATCCATTTCTCATTAATTAGGACCACTTTAGATGGCCTTAGATTCAAGAAGATCAAATCTGAAAATTATGCTTTGCGGGTACTGTTCACACAGAAATTCCAGAATTTTTGCTCAAATTTGAAAATTCATAATTAATTGTAGAAAAATCCAAATTGAGTGGTTCCAAGTCTCACTGAAACCTCCTTAAATTAAATTTACATGAAAAATAGTTTCAAGAACCAATTCTATGCTGAACAGTACCAAAATTGTAAGGAACTCGACACTCTTCCAAAGGTTCAACAATGTTTCCAGATTTCAAACCCTAATTTTGAAAAATCACCATAAATCGTACACATATCCAAATGAAGTGTTCTACCCATAAATTTAAAGCTTACAGAGTGTACTTTAAGTATGTCAAATTTCAGAATCAGATACAAAGAAAAACTAATTCGAAATAGGCATCAAATCAGATGCTACAACCATCACATACCTTGATCTTGAAGCTTGAACTTAGGTGGACTTTCTCTCACTAGAAATAGCTCTTTCTCTCTCTAAATGCAACAACAGCAGAATTTCCCCTATGGTTCCTTGCTTGGCCAAAATGTGAGGGGAGGGAGTGCCTATTTATAGCTAAAAATTTGGCTTGAATGGACTAAAATACCCTTGGTGGCTAATAGAAAGAGTAAGGGCAATTTTGGAACTTCAAGTTAACTTTTACATCATCATTGTATCATCTTCTTGCATCATGCTTACCTCATCCTTCTAGAAGATGCCAAGTGTCACAAATGTGGTGGAGGAGAAGGGAGATTAAATCCCAGCCGTTGGATCAAGTTTGTTTCCTAAGTTTCCTCTGAATTTACTTGGCCCATATTTCTCTGACTTTCTTTATAGCCTTCCGGAGCTTAGAAAATTCTTCTATCTACTTTATAAATTCCCTTTAATTTTAGAGAATATCTATGAATTTTCTTAGGCCATAACACTTCCTTTAAGCCTTGCATAAAAATTCATTTACTAAAATACCCTTTTATCGGCATAACCGGCTTTTTAATTTATTAAAGCCACTCCACTAGCCTTTTGGCTACGGGACTAATTTTATAAATTATTACAACCTTTCAAACATTTAACCTCATTTTTGTGTACATTTTTGAGGTCTCTTACTATTTTAAATAATTACCTCAAACGGTATACTTTTTACAGGCCATAACCTCATAAATTCCATTTAAGCTGCCTCAGGGGTATTTTTGTCTTTTCTCTTCACAAAAGAGCCTTAGAATATTATTTCCCATTTTCTAGGATTTTCTTGGAATTCTTTGTATACTCTTCCATTTTTACCCTTGTTGGTCATAACTTTCAGAATTTACGGTTTAGTCCCTATTTGGACTTAACTTCATACAATCCTCTCTTTGAGGTTTCTAACTTAACCTTTATCCTGTTTCTACTCTCTTTTCTCTTTCTAGGCCTTCGAGACTTTATTGGAGCCTCTAGCCTTGATTATACTTCAGCCCTTGAAAACTTTTACTTTGCAGTTTAGTCCCTGAAACTGCTTTAATTTTCTTTCTCGTCTTTGGGACCTCTGCTAATAGGGGTCTGGTAGCCTATCCAATTTAGGTTATTTCTGGTACTTCTTGGCCCAAAAGCTTGGATGTTACACCTGGAGCATTACATAACCCAAATGACATCCTACGATAAGCGTAGGTACTGAAAGGGCATGTAAAAGTGGTTTTGTCCTGATCCTCAGGGCCTATAGGAACCTGAAAATAACCTGAAAAGCCATCTAGAAAACAATAATGTGACTTGCCAGCAAGCCTCTCTAACATTTGATCTATGAAAAGGATAGGGAAGTGATCTTTTCATGTGGAATCATTAAGTTTCCTATAGTCTATACACACACACCAAGAATTTTGCACCCTTGTAGGGATAAGCTCATCCCGTTCATTCTTAACCACTGTCACCCCACTCTTTTTAGGTACTACATGTACCGGACTGACCCATTCACTATTAGAAATAGGATAGATAATCCCTGCGCTCAAAAGCTTAGTAATCTCCTTCTTAACTACATCAAGTATAAGAGGGTTCAATCGTCTTTGGGGCCGCCTCACTAGTTTTGATCCCTCATTAAGGAGAATCCTGTGTGTGCAAATAGCTAGACTAATTCCAGGGATATCCGCTAAGGTCTACCCTATTGCCCTCTTATGCTCCCTTAAAACAGATAAAAGTCTCTCTTCCTTACCCTCAAACAGCGAGTTAACAATAATAACAGGTAATTGTTCATTAGACTCAAGGAAAGCATATTTCAGAGTAGCGGGTAGGGGTTTCAAATCAAGTATAGGTGGTTGAACAACGGAAGGGATCAGTTTATGAAGTTTAAGAGAGAACAAATTACTCCCCTTTCCTTCAACCAATGACAGCTTTGGTTGAATATGATCAGCTTCATAGTTTCCCTCATCTCCAAGCGTTGAACCAACTTCAAGTTGATCTATAGTAGTAACCGCCTTGGAGGGTTTCTTCTCCATACCATTATTCTCCATTTCAGCATCAGCTTTCAAAATGTTAGGGTAATCTAAAATATCAACAGAAAACCTTTTCCTAAGGGAATCATCACTGATAATAGAGGAATCACAATTTGAATCCCTATCAATAAATGACACAGAGAATATATGCAGGATGGAAAGCATACAATTAACTACAGTACAGTCAAGGCATGTCACGTCACCACCAAATGAACAAGTACAAAGGGAGGAAAAAAGAGATGAAAAAGAAGAAACAGATTCATCTTCATCATTAGAGTCAGTAGAGTAAAGGTCAGAATAAAAAGAATCATGTTGCAATTCAATTTCAGAGCAAGCATCCTCAACAGCAATGTCCATCATGTTAACACCCAAAAGTGAATAGTCCTCGTAAGGATGTTTCATTACTTTATATATGTCAAAAGAAACCTTATTATCACCCACTTCTATTATAATGGTCCCCTCTTTTATGCTAAACATGGTATTAGCAGTCCTTAAGAAAGGTCAACCAAGGATTAGTGTGGTGTCATTTACAAGCTCAGAAGACATGTCAAGAACATAGAAATCAGCAGGAAAAACCAAATCCTTAACTTAGACCAAAATATCCTCAATAATGCCCTCAGGATACCTAATAGTCCTATCAGCTAGTTGGAGTACAACAATAGTAGACTTAAGAGTCTTGATTCCTAGTGAAGTGTAAACGGACTTAGGCATGACATTAATGGCTGCTCCTAGATCAAGCAGGGCTCCCTTATAATGACTTTTCCTATAGTGCAAGGCATAGTGAAAGGTCCAGGGTCTTGACACTTTACTGGGATTTGGGGTTTAAATAAGGCAGACACATTAGAGAGTAGTTAAACTCTTTTATTAGGCTTAAATGTCCTCTTTTGTGTACACAGCTCTTTAAGAACTTTTGCATATTTAGGAATCTTTTTAATCAGGTTAAGCAAGGGAATATTGACTTCTACCTTCCTAAATGTTTCAAGCAATTCATGATCCTACCTTTTATTGCCTATTTTTACATTCTTCAAGTAAGAATGAGGAAAAGGTAGTTCATTGATGTTTACCTCCTTACCTTCCTTGCTCAAGGCTCCATGCTTGCTTAGTTCAGATTCCTTTGCATTCTCCTTGCCATCATGCTTAGTAGTGGACTCCTTCTGTCGCAATTTCATCTCCTTGGAGCTTTCAGACTTCTTGACCTCTTGGGGAGGTCGTGGCAGATCATCACAAGTAACCTCCTCATCAACAGCCTCATCCTCCTCTTTATTAAACTTCACTTGCTTCCCACTTCGAAGAGTGATAGCATTCAAACCCTTAGGGTTTATAACAGTGTCAGAGGGGATAGTGCCACTGCTCCTAGCTTGTTGCTCACTCATGTTATTGGACAGCTGAGTTATATATGAGTTGATGTTCTCAGCCTTTGTCTCCCAATGCTCCATTCTTTTCTCTAGGGCACTAAATCTGGCATCATTTTTAGAGGAGTCTTGTTGAATCAAGGAAGCCAAAGAGTTGAATTGATTGGCATTGGAAGTCCTTTCTTCTTTCATCAAGGCCATCATGTTATGCAGGAGATGATTTGTGTCTTCTTTAGGTGGGATAGTGTGACACCTCATGTTTAAATCAATTAACTTTTCTTGCGGAAGCATTTGGAATCACTTTTGAAGGCTACAATTGATGAAAAATCAAGTTTGAAAATTTTCATTTACGGGTTACTATTCATTGTCACCTTAAAATGTGACAAACTTCGAAAATTCATAACTAATTGTAGAAAAATTGAAATTGAGTGATTCCAAGTTCTACAGAAAGCTCTTTAGATAAAATTTTGAGCAAAAATAGTTTCTGAACTGATTGCCTTGAAATTCGAGCTCAATTTCCTTTGAAAAAGTTACTGTTCATTTGGTCATTTTCGGATTTTACTGTATTTTTGCCTAACTTTGGAAAGGCATAACTTTCTGCTCGGTTATCTGAATCGGGCAAACTACCCCTCATTTTAAATAGAAACATCAGATCTCTTTGCTTGCCAAATCTTATGACCTAACTAACTCGTTGATAGGTCAAACTGGAGCTACAAACTCACTGCTCCAGGACTTACGTTTTATCCCTTAACATCTCTTTAATTCTTTTTATTTCTTTGGCATACATAACATGGCCTTACTCTTTCCCATTCATGCTCATACACTTTCATTCATGCCATAAATATTATAATTAAATACATGGCATCATTGGCATCCATAACATAGTTCACAAAATAGTAGAATTATACATATATCAACAGTCTCATCCATTAACAAGAATAATTCTCCGCTTACTTCTCCTTGCTTCTCATGCCATTATTGCCCATCATTGACTGACCTAAATGGTTGGTTAGGGAGGGGTGAGATTCGGGAGAATCTCAGTAGCAAACACTACCCATAAGCATGCAAGACATAATGCACATGCATGACATGTTATAACATTAACACATGAATGCCATGGAAAGTAAGCTAAAGCATTTCATGCTTCCATAACATATTGCCAAGGCAAAACATAACATAAACTTGCAAACATAACTTTGCAAACATTTCATCATAGCTTAGTCACATCATGGCAACACAATCACATCATGCAAGCATACATATCAAGCACACAGTATAGGTAAGTTCACTACCTTGTAACATGGCTTTCCCCTTGCTTTTCCTTTGGTTTCCTTGCCTTTCCAACCATGTGGACATTCCGTCAACATCACCAAACATCCTCTTGGATGTTCCAAAGGTCCTAAACATAGTCACATTGATCATACAAACCATTAGGACCACTAGATTACATAAAGTTCAAGACTAGCTTTCTTGAACCTCAACCCTTTCTCTTAGTCTTAGGGTTTTCTTTCCAACTTTTCTAACATAAATCTTATCATTTCCCATCCTTAAGATCCATTTCTTATCAATTAGGACCACTTTAGATGGCCTTAGATTCAAGAATACCAAATCTGGAAATTTTGCTTCGCGGGTACTGTTCACGCAGAATTTCCAGAATTTTTGCTCAACTTTGAAAATTCATAATTAATTCTAGAAAAATCCAAATTGAGTGCTTCCAAGTCTCACTGGAAGATCCTTAAGTTAACTTGAAAGGAAAAATAGTTTCAAGAGCCAATTCTACACCGAACAGTACCGGAACTGTACGGAACTCGAAACTCTTCCAAAAGTTCAACACTGTTTCCAGATTTCAAACCCTAACTTTGAAAAATCACCATAAATCGTACACATATCCAAATGAAGTGTTCTACCTATGGATTTAAAGCTCACAGAGTGTACTTTAAGCATGAAAAATTTCAGAATCAGATACGCACAGTAACTAATCCGAAATAGGCATGAAATCAGGTGCTATATCCATCACATACCTTGTTTTAGAGCTTGATCTGGCTTGGAACCACTTGGCCTTTCTTTCTCCCTCTTCTTTCTCTCTCTAGAAACCATTTTTCAAGAGCTTCCCCATGGATTCCTCATGCTTGGACGAAATGGTAGGGAGGGGAGGGGGTATTTATAGAAAAACAGACCGAATCTGGACCGTTGATCTTAAAAATACGTGGCTCGATCTGGACCGTCCATTTTCTCTTTTGATCTTACGGTGACAAGTGTCCTATGACATCATGCTTACCTCATCATGATGACATCATGCTTACATCATCAAGCCACATGTCTTTAATCCGACCGCACACGTGCCTTGCATCCGACCGTACACGTGTCTTCCATCTAGCCGTACACGTAATATTTTCTTTTTCTCATCTAACCGTACACTTGTCACTTTTATGTCCTTTCATCATTTATGGCATTAAAATAGGGAGAAAATAAATGGAAATTCGTGCAAAAATATCTCCTTAATTATTTCTCCACCTATCAAGCCAATCTTGCACCATATCAGATACTTTTCGGGTCCTGACTTACCCTGTACCACCAGGACATGTTCTGACACTATTTTCTCATCTTAATTAAGTACATATATGGTGCCACCTTAGAGGAGCATAGATGAAAATAATTAGCTCTACTGACAGGCTACTTAACCTTACTGAGTCATGCAGTAGAGATTTCGCTATAATGGGTAGACAAAAGATTGTCTAAAATATTCCCATACTGCGTTCTGATTTTTATGCTGTCCATAAATATCTTCTGGTGACTCAGCATGATGACTCGTAGGTGTCATGATTACGCTTGATGACTCAGCATGATGACTCGTCGGTGTCATGATTACGCTTGATGACTCAGCATGCTGACTCAGCATCGTCATGATGGCTTTTAGATATTTTCTTTGGTTTTGTCTCCTATTTAGGGGACAAAATTATTTAATATTTGACTGGAGCATTTTATTCAGTCCAGAGCTCCAAAAATTCATCCAAAAATATCATAAAATTCCTCATATTCTAGAGAAAATCTGTGAATTTTCTCAGGTCATAACTCAGCCTATAGCCCCACTTAAAAATCATTCTTTAAAATGCCTTTTTTGGGCACAACTGGCTTTTAAGTATTCTTAAAGCCATTTTGCTTGTCTTCTAGGGATGAGACTAATTTTATAATTTTCTACAGCCTCTTAGATCATACATCCCCATTTTACCATAATTTTCTGAGGTTTCCTTATGACTCAAACAATTAAATCTACCTCTACATCTTAAATTGAGCCATAAACTTCTAAATTCCTTTTAAGTTACCTCAGGGGTATTTTCATCATCTCTCTTCACAAAAGAGTCTTAGAATATTATTTCCCATTTTCTGGGATTTTCTTAGAATTTTCTAAGTACTTTCCATTTTTACCCCTGATGGCCGTAACTTTCTGAATTTACGGTTTTACCCCTGCTTAGGCTCAACCTCATAAAACAATCTCTTTGAGGCTTCTAACTTAACCTTTGGTCTGTATCTAGCCTCTTTTCTCTTTTTGGGCCTTTGAGACTTTACTGGAGCCTCTAACTTTGATTACCCTTTAGCCCCTTAAAACATTCACTTTGCAGTTTAGTCCCTAAAACTGCTTTAACTTTCTTTCTCATCTTTAGGACCTCTACTAAAAAGGGGTCTGGTAGCCTATCTCATTTAGGCTATTTCTGATACTTCTAGGCCTAAAAATCAGGATGTTACAGATAGTCAAGGCCTGAGGTTGATTTTGGAACTAGTTTGAGGATGAACCAGCTCCTTTACTCTTCTAAAATCTCTTTGGAGGTCTACTCTCTTCATTCCTCTAACCAAGTCGAGGGTTCGCTTTCCACTCCTCATTACAAGTGTTAGAGTAAGGGTCCAACTTCTGATTTGGACGACCCTGGAAAGTCGCAGATACCTCTTCACACTGGCTTGGACAGACATTAGAAATATGTATAACCGAACCACACGTCTTGCAACTAGGGGCAGTAATATCCATAGGGGGTGCTGGTCTATGCACATTCATATTCTTCAACTCCGTAGTGATAAGGGATAATTGAGAAGTCATTTTGCTTTCTAGAGAATCAACCTTTGATTCTAAGGTGTCCATTCTTCTGTTGTGAACTGTTGAAGCTCCCAACTCATGTACCACTCTAATATCTCTTACACTATAATGCTGATGATTTAGGGCCATTTTCTTGATTAAATCCCAGGCTTCTTCAGCAGTGGAATCTATCAAAGATCCTCTTGATACAACATCTAACATACCCTTTTCTTGGTTCTTCAACCCATCATAAAAATACTACACTAATTGTTCATCTGGAATTTGATGATGTGGGCATCTTGAGAGCAGGTCTTGGAATCTATTCCAATAGTCATAAAAAGACTTGTCATAACCTTGCTTAGGTGAATAGATCTCCTTTCTCATCGATGAAGTTCGAGAAGCCAAAAAGTATTTCTCCAAGAATGCTTTCCTTAAGTTCCCCTAACTGTGATATGCATCAACCACATGCCTTGGAAGGCTCATATACCACTCTCGAGCTTTACCCTCCAATGATAAATGAAAAACCTTCCACAGCACTTGATCCAACGATGCTCCTACAGGCTTCATGCTCTATGTTGAATATGCCTTGGCAACATTTTATGAGGAATGGTATAATGGCTTGATTGATTGCTCTCTTTCTATGACAAATAATATGCACATTAAATGTTGCACAATAATGTTATTTTCATGATAACATAGCATATTTTTACACAGCATGATTAACATGATAATTATAACTCACTGCTACTAAGATTTCTATGAAATCTCATTCCTTTATGTTTAAATATTCATTAACTAGGGGTTGGATCAAGCAAAGACAAAGGAAAGGAGATCATTTTGGAAGATAATTGATTGTTATGCCTCTGTAGCATCCAGATTTTTAGGCCTAGAAGTATCAGAAATAGCCTGAATGAGATAGGCTACCAGACCACTTTTTAGTAGAGGTCCTAAAGATGAGAAAGGAAGTTAAAGCAGTTTCAGGGACTAAACTGCAAAGTGAAAGTTTTTAAGGGGCTAAAGGGTAATCAAAGTTAGAGACTCCAGTAAAGTCTCAAAGGCCCAGAAAGAAAAAAGAGGCTAGATACAGACCAAAGGTTAAGTTAGAAGCCTCAAAGAGATGGTTTTATGAGGTTGAGCCTAAGCAGGGGTAAAACCGTAAATTCAGAAAGTTACGGCCATCAGGGGTAAAAATGGAAAGTACTTAGAAAATTCTAAGAAAATCCCAGAAAATGGGAAATAATATTCTAAGGCTCTTTTGTGAAGAGAGATGACGAAAATACCCCTGAGATAACTTAAAAGGAATTTATAAGTTTATGGCTCAATTTGAGATGTAGAGGTAGATTTAATTGTTTGAGTCATAAGGAAACCTCAGAAAATTATGGTAAAATGGGGATGTATGATCTAAGAGACTATAGAAAATTATAAAATTAGTCTCATCCCTAGAAGACCAGCAAAATGGCTTTAAGAATACTTAAAAGCCAGTTGTGCCGAAAAAGGGCATTTTAAAGAATGATTTTTAAGTGGGGCTACAGGTTGAGTTATGACCTGAGAAAATTCACAGATTTTCTCTAGAATATGAGAAATTTTATGATATTTTTGGATGAATTTTTGGAGCTCTAGATTGAATAAAATGCTCCAGTCAAATATTAAATAATTTTGTCCCTTAAATAGGAGACAAAACCAAAGAAAATATCTAAGAGCCATCATGACGATGCTGAGTCATGCTGAGTCATCAAACGTAATCATGACACCGACGAGTCATCGTGCTGAGTCATCAAGTAATCATGACACCTACGAGTCATCATGCTGAGTCACCAGAAGATATTTATGAACAGCATAAAAATCAGAACGCAGTATGGGAGTATTTTAGACAGTCTTTTGTCTACCTGTTATAGTGAAATCTCTACTGCGTGACTCAGTAAGGTCAAGTAGCCTGTCAGCAAAGCTAATTATTTTTCCCTCTGCTCCTCTAAGGTGGCACCATATATGTACTTAATTAAGATGAGAAAATAGTGTCAGAACATGTCCTGGTGGTACAGGGTAAGTCAGGACTCGAAAAGTATCCGATACGGTGCAAGATTGGCTTGATAAGTGGAGAAATAATTAAGAAAATATTTTTACACGAATTTCTATTTATTTTCTCCTTATTTTAATGCCATAAATGATGAAAGGACATGAAAGTGACAAGTGTATGGTTAGATGAGAAAAAGAAAATATTACATGTACGGCTAGATGTAAGACACGTGTACGGTCGGATGCAAGACACGTGTGCGGTCGGATTAAAGACATGTGGCTTGATGATGTAAGCATGATGTCATCATGATGAGGTAAGCATGATGTCATAGGACACTTGTCACCATAAGATCAAAAGAGAAAATGGACGGTCCAGATCGAGTCACGTATTTTTAAGATCAACGGTTCAGATTCAGTCTGCTTTTCTATAAATACCCCCTCCCCTCCCTACCATTTCGTCCAAGCATAAGGAATCCATGGGGAAGCTCTTGCAAAATGGTTTCTAGAGAGAGAAAGAAGAGGGAGAAAGAAAGGCCAAGTGGTTCCAAGCCAGATCAAACTCTAAAACAAGGTATGTGATGGTTATAACACCTGATTTTATGCCTATTTCGGATTAGTTACTGTACATATCTGATTCTGAAATTTTGCATGCTTAAAGTACACTCTGTGAGATTTAAATCCATATGCATAACACTTCATTTGGATATGTGTACGATTTATGGTGATTTTTCAAAGTTAGGGTTTGAAATCTGGAAACAGTGTTGAACTTTTGGAAGAGTTTCAAGTTCCGTACAGTTTCGGTACTGTTTGGTGTAGAATTGGTTCCTGAAACTATTTTTACCTTAAATTTAACTTAAGGAGATTTTAGTGAGACTTGGAACCACTCAATTTTGATTTTTCTAGAATTAATTATGAATTTTCAAAGTTGAGCAAAAATTCTGGAAATTCTGCGTGAACAGTACCCACGAAGCAAAATTTCCAGATTTGGTATTCTTGAATCTAAGGCCATCTAAAGTGGTCCTAATTGACAAGAAATGGATCTTAAGGATGGGAAATGATAAGATTTATATTATAAAAGTTAGAAAGAAAATCCTAAGACTCAGAGAAAGGGTTGAGGTTCAAGAAAGCTAGTCTTGAACTTTATGTCATCTAGTGGTCCTAATGGATTGTATGATCAATGTGACTATGTTTAGGACCTTTGGAACATCCAAGAGGATGTTTGGTGATGTTGACCGAATGTTCACATGGTTGGAAAGACAAGGGAATCAAAGGAAAAGCAAGGGGAAAGCCATGTTACAAGGTAGTGAACTTACCTATACTGTGTGCTTGATATGTATGCTTGCATGATGTAATTGTGTTGCCATGATGTGACTAAGCTATGATGAAATGATTGCAAAGTTATGTTTGCAAGTTTATGTTATGTTTTGCCTTGGCAATATGTTATGGAAGCATGAAATGCTTTAGCTTACTTTCCATGGCATTCATGTGTTAATGTTATAACATGTCATGCATGTGCATTATGTCTTGCATGCTTATGGGTAGTGTTTGCTATTGAGATTCCCCCGAATCTCACCCCTCCCTAACCAACCATTTAGGTCAATCAACGATGGGAATAATGGCATGAGAAGCAAGAAGAAGTAAGCGGAGAATTATTCTTGTTAATGGATGAGACTGTTGATGAATGTATAATTCTCCTATTTTGTGAACTATGTTATGGATGCCAATGATGCCATGTATTTAATTATAATATTTATGGCATGAATAAAAGTGTATGAGCATGAACAGGAAAGAGTAAGGCCATGTCATGTATGCCAAAGAAATAAAAAGAATTAAAGAGATGTTAAGGGATAAAACGTAAGTCCTGGAGCAGTGAGTTTGTAGCTCCAGTTTGACCTATCAACGAGTTAGTTAGGTCATAAGATTTGGCAAGCAAAGAGATCTAATGTTTCTCTTTAAAATGAGGGGTAGTTTGCCTGATTCCGATAACCGAGCAGAAAGTTATGCCTTTCCAAAGTTAGGCAAAAATACAGTAAAATCCGAAAATGATCAAATGAACAGTAACTTTTTCAAAGGAAATTGAGCTCGAATTTTAAGGCAATCAGTTCAGAAACTATTTTTCCTCAAAATTTTATCTGAAGATCTTTCTTTAGAACTTGGAATCACTCAATTTCAATTTTTCTACAATTAGTTATGAATTTTCGAAGTTTGTCACATTTTAAGGTGACAATGAATAGTAACCCGTAAATGAAAATTTTCAAACTTGATTTTTCATCAATTGTAGCCTTCAAAAGTGATTCCAAATGCTTCCACAAGGAAAGTTAATTGATTTAAACATGAGGTGTTACAGCCTCTTGGAACAATGTTTGTAATTATTGTGAATTGTTATGAATTATTGTGAATTATGTGGGATTAATGTATTAATGACCAAAGTAAATATGCATGTGAATATATCATCAAGAAATCATGTTTTGACATGGGTTATGTGATTGGAATGGTCATATAAAATGAAGAGAGAAGAATTGCATAAAAAGGGAATAAAAGTTGACTTTTTTAAGGGTAAAGTTTGTTCATACAAAATTCTATGCAAATGGATGAGAATTTGGCTGAAATTTGACAAGCTTATAGATTATATTTTTAGATTTAAAACAAGTGATATTTCATTAAATTTGGAGTTTTTGACATAACTCCAAAGTTAGGCATAAATTCTAAAAAATAAAAAAAATGACCATATGGACAGTACCACTTTATGTGAAATCTGGGACTGATTGGTAAAGTCTGGACACGAATGAGTATTTTTCCCTTAAAGATTGCATTAAGAGGTTTAAGTAGAACTTAGAACCACTTCATTTCAATTCTTTTAGAATTAGCTATGATTTTTTCAAAGTTTGGCGTTCATTAGAGTTATAATAAATAGTAACCTGAATTTATGATTCATGGTTCAGATTTTTCCAACTTAAGGCTATAAGAAATGGTTTCGAATGATTCCAAATGAGATAAAATGTAGTAAAAAAGTAAGATGTGACATTTTTTGTATGAGAGCCTGGTTCTGGGTTGTTGTTTGCTTTACTGTGATGCTGGTTGTTTTGTGATTAGAACTTAAATTGTGTGATATATACATATGTGTGTGGATTGTGTATTATGAAATGATTTTAAGTGTCGGAATAGAAATGGCATGTTGTGAAGACAAGTCAAGGGGTACAATTAATTAGAGGATGCCAAGAGAGGATTTTCTTGACTAGTGGTTTTTGAGATGGTTAGTGCCAGAGGAGGACCCTGCAAGTCTTCTTGGATATTACAATAGGCCTGAGGATAGGGCAAAGTCTAGTGTAGCCTCTAACAAGGTTAGGGAAGGAGAGCTATAGGATGATGCTTAGAGTGCAGTAGGACCTAAACCTACCCCTGATGAAGCAGGTCCTGGTGGGGTCAAGGCCAGACCCAGGGATGAAGCAGGCCCTAGTAACATCAAGATAAGGGATTTACCGATCAAGAAGAGACCGCTATTGGAAAGACTTTATAAGTTATGATGACATATTCAAGGAGCTCATAGAGCTGGGGAGACACAATGATAGGTCACAAAACCAATATGTTTCCATCTATCTAGACTACTTTTTACTATGTCTGACTGCTGTATAACGAGGTAGTTGAGGAGGAGTGATAGAACCCTATCTTTATACGGTTTTCTGAGGTGTTTTCTGATGTTTTGTGTTACACCTTAATATCAAATCAACTTAGAGTTCAATTAGATCCATTTCAGACCACATTGGATGGTCTTGGGCTCAAATTTTCACAAAAACACTGATTTTCAGATCATCACTGTTCATCGGGTAAAAATCCAGTTTTTTGGTCTAACTTTAAAATTTCATAACTTAATCTAGAAAAATCAAGATGGAGTGGTTCAAAATTCTATAAAAATCTCTTTAAATAATCTTTCAAGGAAAAATAATCTTGTAAACCAATTCCATTTGAAAAAGTGTTGGGTATTTGTGGAAGTCACCTCTGTCCATTTGGCAAAACCCCTTTTTCCAGATTCTGGACCTTAACTTTGAAAAATCACTAAAAATCGTATAGTTGGCCATTCTTAATGTGTTAGCTATCAAAATAAAGCTCAGAACGTGATATACAATCATTCCAAATTTTGATTAAAAGAGTTTAGGAACCTAATCAAAACATTGCTTAAAATTGGCACATAAAGCAAGGAGTATAGCTACATAATCATCATCATCATCATCATCATTTAGTTCAACCACATAATAGCACATGAAATTGCATAGCAATCAATGTAATACTCAACATTAAGGTCAATTAAATCTTACTACCTTGATCTAATGCTCTTTGATTTTCTTGTTCTTCTTTCTTGCTTCCACAATTACCAAACCCTAACATGGCAATTCATAAAAAGGGTAGCAAGAATCATCAACCATTCCACATAAAAGTCAATAACATAACTCAAGGATAACCTTTGTCCCTTAAAGCTTCCACCTTTGTTCTTTAAATTTTAGAGTTTGTTTCCATAAACCCTAAAAATCCCCTCTTGACCTTTTTCTACATGGTTTTTTATGTAGATTTCAAATTTGTGCTTGGATTTAAGAAAATAAAACTCCTTCTTTCAGTTTCAGCTTGGCTGAACCACTATGGTCCATTTTCTAAAAATTACAACCTTGATTCTATGGCTTCCAACACTTGTTCTTTAGGTTTATCCTACACCATTTCAATTTTGAACACAATGGAAACCTCAAAACTTTGAAAAACACTTCTTAGTGTTTAGTTCTTACTTTGGCCGAAATGAACCTTAAGAGAAACATCAAAGCAAACACTTCAAAAACAACCTACAACCACTTGTAACCACTAGGATCTATCATGCTTTGAAGTGTTCTAACATGTTTAAACAACAAAACTTCCTCCCTTACTTATTATACATTTTAACCAGCTCAATAAAAGGGGAAGAACCAGAATTTTCAACCATAAAAAACAAGAGAATCAAGCAAGGAACATCATAGAATCATCCACTAACCTTAACTCCAAGCTTTCTTGATCAAAGGTTGTGCCTTTCTCCTTATTCCCACTTGAAAATCACTCTCTTCCTCTCTAGCTCTCTCTTGGCCAAACCATATTCAGCAAAATGGGGGAGGAGGAGCTCATTAATGAACAAAAAATATCCCAACTACCATCATAAATGAAAAACCAAGTGTCATTACCCCCTTTAATCTTGCTTTCTCTTTCATAATTAACTAAATCTAAATGAAATTAATTACCAAAAGTCAAAATCCTCTCCACTCGAGGAGTGATACTTGGCAAGTTCAAATCCTCTCCATTAGGGGCTTGACACATGGCTAAATGTAAACCATTTGAATTGCAAGACTCTAGTCTTGCTTTATCGGTGCACTTTGACTCCGGGTTTAATTTCTTTTCCTATTGCAAGACTCTTGTCACTTTTGACCTTAATTATTTAGGAATATTCCTTATTCCTAATTATCCTATTGCTGGATGTGACATTTCTCCCCTCCTAAATAAATTTCTTCCTCAAAATTTAAAGCGTATCTTATTGGAAAAGTTCAGGATATTTTTCCTTTATCTCAGTCTCTATCTCCCGTGTAACTTCTTACAATGTAAGGCCTTCCTGGACAACCTCAACCAGCGAAATCTGCTTGCTTTTTAGCTGCTTGACCTTTTGATCCATGATTCGCTCTGGTCTGACTTCAAAAGACAGGTTGTCTTGGAGCACAATGTCATCATTGCTTATGACATGTGTCGAGTCTGGATGGTATTTCTATAATTGGGAGATATGGAAGACATCATGAATTTGACTCAAATTCAGGGGAAGGGTCACTTATAAGCTACTGGTCCAACCTTGGACAAAGTTTGAAACGGTCCAATATACTTCAGACCTAGCTTCTTAGTCTTCGGGGATTGACCGACTTCTGTTTTCAGTGACACTTTTGATCACCAATTTCAAACTCTAACGGTCTCCTTTAGTGTCGGGATAGCTCTCCTTCTACCCTGAGCCGTTAGAAGTTGTTACTGAATAACTTTAATCTATTGAGAAGTCTGATCCACTATATTAGGACCATCCTTACTTCTTTCATTGAGCTCTATCTAGCATAAGGGAGATCTACACTTCCTCCCAAAAAAGTGCTTCGTATGACGCCATTCAAATACTTGAATGGAAATGGTTATCTTAACCGACTTCAACTCACGGTAAGTACGTATCCTAGTTACTGCTGAAATCAAGTACATATGCGTGTAGCATATCTTCTAACATCCATATCATTCTTTGTGTCTGCCCATCCGTCTCAGGATGGTAGGCTATACTAAAGTTGAGAGTAGTGTTCATTTCTTTCATAAGGACCTCCAAAACTTCAAGTAAATCTCGGGTCGTAGTCTGAAACCATACTGCTTAGGGTACTCGGTAGCCTAACAGCTTCCTTAACTTTTATCCTCCATTTTTTGCTAGACTTAGTGCATTCTTGCCAAAATGGCTAACATTTCTGGCTTTTGCACCCTCTTAGATTACTTCCCAGAGGTTACCTATCACTGGCTTACTCTTGCCCAGGCACGCTTAACTGAACAGTGCTGACGGGAATCTGAGGCACTAATTCTGATAGGCTCAACTCTGGTACTTTGCTGTCTTAGCCCCCCTTTTTTTTTCTATTTTTAGTCGAGTCTTTTCAGCTTACATTCTTGTCTCTTGCCTCATCTTAAGGATTTGCCCGTCAATACTCAGTCTGTCTCTGTATCACATGGAGTTCTTCCTGTATCTAAAGCTAGCCTGAATGTCTCTTTTTTAGGTCTTATGGCTCTAACTCCTCTAATTTTGGCTTTCCTCTGTTAATTGGAAGGAAATTGAATCCAGCCTAATCAATGACAAGGTTATCTGGAAGGAAATCATAGGTACTCTCTCAGTTCTGGTTTACAACCGAAGGAGGTTTCCGCATCCTCAACTTATCCCTAGTCCTTATCTTTCAAAATAGGTACCAATCTCTGGGAGACTTAGACCATAGGACTAAGTGAAGTCATCTCCACTCAGTTGGTCAACATACTAATAATTCCCTAAAACTGTTCCAAAAACCAATACCATTTTCTTAAGCCTCATGTCAATTCCCCAGGCCACCTATTTGTCTCTTTAGGTGCCTAAGCCAATCTATCTTAGGAGTTCTCTTACTCCTCCAGCTACCCTTACCGTTTCTTACTAATTTAGAATGGTACAGATAGAGGACTTATGCAACTTCTCTTTCCTCTACTTTACTTTTCAGTATGAGCATACTCTAACATGTATAATGCCTAGCATTTCAATGCAAGGAGTGCAAGCTCTTACTGGTTGCTATGTCTGTAGAGTGCCATCCAGACATCTTATCCCTACAAGAGGGAGCCTTTCTTTCTGTTTATAGCTGCTTCTGGAAGTCATAGGAAGAGGACTTTTGAGGTTCTTTTTCTTTTTGCTTGCTCTAGTACTCTGCTAAGCTCAGGTACATATAAGCCTAGCTTCATTCTTGGCTATTCATACGTCTATCAGGTCACTCCCCTTGCCTTGCCTCGGCTGCTTCCCTTTCTTACTCGGATAGAGTATCTTGCTCCATCTTGAGCAACATAAATTTCTAATTTGGAGGACCAATTCCTACCCTCTCTAGGAAGACTCCTAGCCAAGAACTTATCCCTTGAAAAGGGTGCCTCTCAACCTAAACCCCAAGCGACTAAGTATCTCTTAACATTAAGGGGAACATGCCAACCTCTAAGCTAGTTCCCTGCACAGCTATCTGTCTCATCCTTTTCTTCTTAATCCTTAAAACATTTCACTAGGGCTCTTCACCTTGACTTTATTATCTCCAAGTTCCTATTCATCTATTCTAGGACTTGAGATAGCTACTCTATCATAGTGCCCTAACCCTAACAAGGCTGTAAGAGTTTGTCTAACTTAGGTGGCCACTTACACCTTCTTAGTGGTGTATAGACTCAAACTCTAACCATCTTGTTCAACTCCTCATCATTACTTTTCCTTCTGAGGGGGAATCTAATAATTCTAATTAGTGGCTACCTCTCTCTTTCTAACTTCTACCAATCTCACTCTTTACGACCTCTAAGAGTCGTTGTGTCTCGTTGAGTTACCATCTCAACATCTGAGAGTTATTGTGTTTGTTTGTCATGACCAGAATCCTTGTTCGTAGTGATGGAAGTTACCATCTCCTTTGGTAATCACTCTGTATTCATCCATCGCCACTAATTCCCTTGGTTCATCATGATGAAACACACTTTTCTCTTATCCTTTGCTAGTCTTACTTAGTTTTATTCATCGTACCATTGCCCATCTGGGCTTCCGTTACGAAGTTCAACTTAACTTCTAGATTTAACTCCATTTCTCTTTAGGATAGGATCAGGGTTTTGTCCTTGCCATTATGGGATGACAACCAATTTAAGCTAATCACCTCATCAATTTCATGGAAGGAATACATATCAAGTCTAAGGCAGTACAACAGTGCTCATAACAAACTATACAGTTTAAGCACACATCAGATGTAATTACCCTATTGTGTGTTGGTATGGACACATGTATGTCATTCGGCAACATATTCATAATTAAGCCAAGTCTTTTAGAACAATCATACAAGAGAAGAAAATGACTAGCAATCAAATTATACATTGCAATCACTGGGAAGTTTGTTAATAATGATCATACCTTAGATCATTTCCGGTGACTTCTGGGTTTCTTCCCCTGTGATGGCAAATACTCATCCTAGGGTACGTGGCCTTGCCTTTTTTGTATTCTGCGGACATTCTCTCGAGAAGTGTTTGGGCTTGCCATAAGTGTAGCAAATGTTCTACCTGGCCATACACGGTCTATCACCGTGACTCTTGCCGCAGGTTGGGCATTCCGTGCCATTTGAGGGCTTACCTCCCTTCTTGCTCTTTCGGTTGTCTCATGGCCTCTTTCTCTTCCTGTTTGCATTAGAAAAAGGTGCCACCCTGATCTCCCTTCTCCAACTTGAGAGTAGACTTAACCATCAGATGATGATTTAGGCTATTTTCTGTAATTCGGCAAGCCTCAACTACCTTGTTGAAGTGCTCGAACTGGCTGGGAGCAATCATCTCCCTTAAGGACTGCTTTAGTCCTTTGACCATCTTTTCCATCATCCACCTCTCATCATCTCGGTAACGCAGGTAACTGGAGTAGTGGGAGAGACGGATAAACTTAGCTAAATACTCGTCACATGGCTTATTATCCTTCTGCTTCAGGATCAAGAATTCCGCTTCTCTTTCATCCCTGACTAACCTCAGAAAATATTTCTCATGGAATTGCTCCAGGAACACTTCCCATGTCACCCTCGTGTTCCGAGCATCCAGAATAAGTTAAGTATTCTTTCACCAGTGGTTAGTATTTTTCTCTAACTTGTAAATTGCCATCTAGGCTTTCCACTCTGTTGGGTAGTCTAGTACTTTAAAGATCTTCTCCAAGCAGTTAATCCACTCTTCTACCGCTTGGACGTCAAACACTCTGTTGAATGACAGTGGGTTGTGCTTGTAAAAGCAAGTCATCCACTGCTGGATGCTATCAGGGTCTACTGCTGGCATTGTCGGTCTAGGCAATGATTCTGTTGCTTGCGTTGCTGAGGTTTCTTCCTCTAGTTACCTCCTATCGAGGTTAGCCATTCCGCTACTATCGCTACAGCTATCGCGGCGTCCCTCTCTTGTTCCCAGCGAGCCTGTACCGCCCTTATCTCTTTGATGGTCTTTTGTTGTTGCTCGAGGCGATCCAGAATTATTTGTAGTGGGTCAGGAGGGACCCTTACGTCGTGATCTGGGGGTCTCTCTGGTGAAGGATTTCGTCGAGTTCTAACTATCGTATTTAACTACTCGGATAGTATAATAAAGGAACAAGAAGTGAACATCATGCTTAGAGTTCATTTACCAAAACATTTAGTATAAAATACTTATGTATCAACCAAAGCAGCAAGTTCATAACATACATATGAAAAGCAAACAACAATATAACTAAGCATTGCCAGCCTAACCTACTACGGTTAGCTGAAACAAAACATGTCCTATGTTAGTATTACGAGGATCTAACTGTCTAAAAGTAGTGTAGCATAACAAAGTTTTCAAGACACTGAATATAATCCTCAACATATAAACCCACTATCTGGTCCAAGTGACAGAACTCATTCACTCATGAGGGTAAATATGGAAGCATGTCCGTCATCATGTAAACCCATTCCTCGGTATCGAGATAAAGGTTATCTCGTCCATAAGTTTGATACAACACCTTCACCCCCTGAAGGTAATCTAGGTAAATGTTCGGCTCTTGCTGATCCTTATCTTTCTTGATATGACGACCCAAGAACTCTAACTTTCCTTTTAGCTGCTCTGAAATTAGAACAGTGGATCTTTTTTTATTTCATTTTTTCTATTTGTTTGATTTGGACTCCGCAAGAATCTGTCGATATTTCCGATTAAATCTTCTTGTTCCTAGAGGTTCTATAGGAAAAATTTGCTATTCCCTTCCTCCACGGAGAAAGGTTTATTCCAAGTCCCAACATACAAATAATTTTGCATTTTCAATATCTTTCAGAACATAAGAAAAGATCAATTTACTCTATTATTTATAGAATATTATTTAGATAGGATATATTATTTATATAAGATATGATATATCTATATAAAACTAAAAGAAATGACTACGGATCCTAAACTCTGTTAAAGCAGGGTCAGGCATTACAGGTGCAGAGGGTTTCACTGTCCTGGTACTGGGTCTGGGAATGTCGCATGGACGCACCTTTGGGGTAACAGGCTGTCTGATGGATTGAATATAAAGGCCAATATCCAATGGTTCCTGGTATAGGCTAGTTATAGAATCTATCAGGTCACCGAGTCCAGGTAGGTACAATAATTGTTCTTCGGTAACCCTTAAAAGGTTAGCCCAATATTCTGGATAAATGTTAGACCCCTTTACTGAGTATCCTGGGCTAACAGTCTCTATAGTCCATTTTACCGGATCCTCCTCTTTGGTGAGATCAATTATGTTAGTATCCTAATCATTAACTGAGGCCTCTGATCCAGTATCCCAATCTATTGTGTTTTCCATCTCAACTCCTGTAAAAACTTGTCAGTTCCTCCTTAACCAACCCCATTATCTAACGAGCAACTTAAGCAGAGCGTTCTATCCTATGCCAGAACCTCTGCTCTGATACCAAAAAAATGTTACACCTTATTATCGGATCAACTTAGAGTTCAATCGGATCCATTTTAGACCACGTTGGATGGTTTTGGGCTCAAATTTTCACAAAAACGCTTATTTTCGGATTTTCACTGTTTATCGAGTAAAAATCCAGTTTTCTGGTCCAACTTTAAAATTTCATAACTTAATCTATAAAAATCAAGATGGAGTGGTTCAAAATTCTATAAAAATCTCTTTGAATAATTTTTCAAGGAAAAATAATCTTGTAAACCAATTCCATTTGCAAAAGTGTCAGGTTTTTGTGGAAGTCACCTCTGTTCATTTGGCAAAAACCCTTTTTCCATATTCTAAACCTTAACTTTGAAAAATCACTAAAAATCATATAGTTGGCCATTTTTAATGTGTTAGCTATCAAAATAAGCTCAAAACGTGATCTACAATCATACCAAATTTCATGATTAAAAGCGTTCAGGAACCTAATCAAAACATCACTTAAAATTGGTGATTATTCTTCTAATATGAAAAAGCTTGTCTTGATGGATGATTTAAAGTTAGTTAGGATAAAATCTCATAATTATCATGTATTGATGCAGCAACTATTACCAATGGCTATTCAAGGTATTATGAAAGATGATGTGAGAAACACGATAACTAAGCTGTGTATTTTTTTCAATGTTATTTGTAGTAAAGTTATTGACACTGAAATGTTAGATGAATTGGAAAAAGAGGGGTATGTTATCCTGTGTCAACTAGAAATTTATTTTCCTCTGGCATTTTTTGATATCATCGTACATTTGATAGTACATTTTGTGAGAGAGGTAAGGCTCCGTGGCCTTGTATATCCAAGATGGATGTATCCATTTGAGAGATTCATGAAAGTCTTAAAGGGTTATTCTAAGAATCCTTATCGACCTGAGGCATCAATTGTTGAAAGATATGTACCTGAAGAGGCCATAGACTTTTGCAAAGGATATCAATATAGAGTGGAAGCGCAAGCTCGACATGATGATAGGATAGGTAAGGGAACTCGAGGGCTTAAAATGAAGAGCATTGTCCGTGAAGAACTATTCTAAGTGCACTTATACATTTTAAATAATATGAAAGAAGTTCAACTGTACTTAGATAACCATAAGCAGATTTTAAAGGACAAGTATCCAAAGAAAAATGATAGACAGATAGCTAATGAGTATAACAAGACATTTATTGTGTGGTTCAAGGAACAGTTTTAGAGGGAGGCAAATGTTTTTGACACAATGAAATAGTTAGCTTGGGGGCCTTGATTTGATGTCACCACTTGGAGTGGATATGATATAAATAGGTATTCCTTCTATACAGAAGCTCAAGATGAGAAAAGTACTGTGCAGAATAGTGGGGTAATGGTAGTTGTTGAAGAAATGCATTTCTCTAGTGCCAAAGATAGAAACCCTAAATTGGCATCCATGGCCTATTATGGTGTTATTGAGATAATATGGGACGTAAGTTACACTAATTTCAAAGTTTCTATCTTCAAGTGTAAGTGGGTCAACAATAATGGTGTTTAAATAGATCAAAAATTTGGATTTACGTTAATTAATCTTCATAGGGTTGGTTATACAGATGAACCATTTATTTTAGCAAGTCAAGCAAAATAAGTATTTTATGTCACTAATCCTGCAAATACCAAATTGTCAATTGTGCTTCAAGGAAAAAGACAAAAGGACAGTGATCCAACCTTTAACATTGATGAGACATCACCTTTCACTACAAATCTACCTCCATCGAATGAAGTAGAATTGGTAGATGATGATGAATATGCTGTTAGGAATGATCACTGTGAGGGAATATGGGAAAATGCATAATGTAAGACCCTAACAGAAAAGTTATGCACTATAATAGAATTTTGTTTTTCTTATTTGTTAATCTTTTATTGATTTCATTACAATTGACTCACCTGTTTCACTTTGGTTTACTAACAAGACACGGAGGATGATAATAGAAACATGAACAATTTTGGTGAAGATCAAGTGAACGATAAACCTATTAGAAAAAAAGGTAGAGGCACCATAAGAATGCCAAAGCTAGCAGTACGTCACAGGAAAACTCTGACGAAGCATGTGGATTTTGATGATAATATGAATCCAGTTGGTCCAGAAGTAGATAGGTTCATAAGCTACGTAGGCCTTCTGGGTCAAAACAAAGTGAGCATTTTGTGTTCTAACTAGAAAGAAGTACCAGATAAAACGAAGAATGCGATTTAGCAAGATATGTTGGTATGTAACTTCATAAACTTGTTATACTTTTTAATAATATTTCTTACTATTAAAATATATAATTTCATTTATTACACATGAACTCGCAGAAAAACTATGATATCCCTCCCACAGAGGAGATGAGAAAACGGTGCCCGACCAAGTACGCGAGCGATGGAAGATTTTAAAACAATTCTCACTCGTACTTACATTTAAGGGCCTAGAAAGGATGAAAGCTGTCACATCCCAAA
>NW_021634672.1:0-57595 GCF_004799145.2 Neltuma alba
CTCCGGTCCTAAATTGAATTACAATATACTTCTTATGATTAGGATGGGAGGTATATGTTTTATATTGGACACCCGTAGATGCTTGATGCTCAAATATCATGATGCGTGATCTCAGCTGTTAATTTTGGATCTGTTCTAGTTTGTGTGCTTTGCTATGATCATCTACAATTATGTTCCCTGTATTCCAGAAGGCCATCATTGCGGTATATGGCTTTTAATTGTCTTTTTTGTTTTGTTTTATTGGAATTTTTTCAAAGGAACTTAGCGAAGTGAAGAGGAAGAATGCTGCTCTTCAGATGCAACAGTTTGTTGGGGAAGAAAAAAATGATCTACTGGATTACTTGAGATCTCTTCAACCTGAACAGGTTTGTCTTCTTCAGAAAAAATCATAACTGGCATTGCTCTTAGACCTTGTTTTATCTTTTTTATGTTGTGTGATGTTTATATGTTATGGTATCTTGCTATAGTTTAGTGTTATGTGATTTTTCCTGGCTCTGGTTTGTCATCCTTGCTTGTTATGTTCATTTATTGCTCTGCAAGATTTGGATACCAAGTGCTGAGAATCCTACTCAGCTGTCATATTCTTGTGTTTGTCTATTTTGATTATGAATGACCCTAAGGAAAGAGTAGCGTGGCATCTAGTATCTGGTAAAAAGCAGTTACATTGCTCTCTGCTTTTGGCACATCTTATGCTTGCCCTTTGTGTCTCTAGTTTCTTTGTCCTTTTCTCTTGATAAATACTTTTTCAGGAAAAAAAGGAAGTTCACATGATTTTCCGAGTTATTCTTTTTTAAATTTTCTTCTGTTCCTTCATTATTGTGATGAAAAACCTTAGGATGCATTTGTAGCTAATGTTTTTATTGTCCTCTCTTCTGTGTGTTTCTCATTTGAGTGCGGCTTTATGAACTTGTCCAAACCTGTTCAACTAAGTTTCCAGCCTTTTTTTTTTTTTTTGGGGGGGGGGGGGTTTGTGGGATGAGTAGGTTTTCACTTCGCATATATTCCCCCCCCCCCCCCTCTCATTTGTGCCAGTGACTCATGCTATTTGGCCCTAAGCAGGTAGCTGAGCTATCAGAATCGACATCCTCTGAACTTAAGAATACCATCCACTCTGTTGTCCACGGTCTTCTAGCTACTCTTTCACCGAAGATGCATTCAAAAGCTTCTACAATGTCCGAGAACACAACTTCTGGAACTGCAAATGGTGGGATTGAGGATCGTACTGAATTTGTTGAGAATGCTTCACTACAATTTCAGCCTGTTATTTCATTAACTCGGGACTATCTGGCCCGTCTGCTCTTTTGGTTAGTTATATGCTATACCTTTGTACCTTATTTATCTGGATATCTACATTTTTAGTAATCATACCGGAACAAGTACCAGAGAAGTGATGTTAGCTTTACAAAAATTGTTACTTTGTTTAGTTTCTATCTTTGGGAACTTGACGCATGTCCTGACCATTTAAGAAACTAAACCTTTAATGTGTAATGTGATTTGCATTCGCTTTCTTGAGACTGGGGAGGGGGTAGGGTGAGGGAAAAATGGGTCGGTAGCAAGTAGAGTTCTTTTGGGGGGTTTGAGGGGAAGGGGTGTTAGGGGGGATACCGTAGTCTAAAAGTTCACCGTAATGGCAAAACAATAGCTTACTGATGATTGTTTGTGTTTGGCGAAAAGCAATTTTCCAGTGCTGTGCCTGCGGATGCTAATATTCTCAACAAAACTGACTTTTGGTTACTTTTTCTCCTCCTCCTTGTAGGTGCATGCTGTTGGGACACTATCTTAGAGGCCTTGAGTACAGGATGGAGTTGATGGAACTGCTCTCCCTGAGTGATGATAGCTGAGAATGATTGACCGGGAAGTGAGTTAATTGCTTGAATCCTGATCTAGTTTCGTTGGTGCCTTCTGTATATAGACATGTTGAGGTTCTCTGCGACCTATCTTTTCAACATCAAGAGGTTAGAGCATGGAAGCAAGTGCCGTGTTGTTTCTGCTTGGAGCTAGAGTAATCCTATCTTATTTTTTCTGCTAAATTGCCACTTCGTGCATCTGCTCTTGTTGCTGGACCTTTGGGGAAACGAAGCGGAACTATTGTCGCCAGGTTGAATACATCATGGATTTTGGAAATTCTGAGACTGCGGCAGACCGAGGTACAGGATGTAGACGTGATGTCTTAACATCAAACTGTCATTTATGATCTTGATCCAGTAATAAAGGGTTAATAAAATTATGAATAAATTTCTAGTTTTGTGAATCCTTTTTAATTTTGGTTGTGGTGAAACTTTCTGCAATTATTTTAATATTCACATCTGTAAAGATACTCCAATTAATTCTATTTTATGCTCTTCTTCTGTACACTTTGTTATTTGGAATTTACTTAACCTGAAGAATTAAAGCTACAGTAGATGTTATTTCTACATGTGTCTGATAAAACCTAGTGAAAGTTGCCCTGTCTGGGTGAATAGTCCGATACTCAGAGTCAGCGACGCCAATGTCGGGAGGTGGTTTTGGTTCCATTTCATGTGTGGCGTGTCAGAACGACAGGATAATTATTGTGACACATTTAATGATCTGATCTTTAATCGGTCGAACTAGAAAAATTGGTAATTTGACTTTCGGTTAATCGGCTATTCTTTGTGCACTTCGAGTGTTTAAGAATCAATCAGCTTCAGTTAAAAATTGAGATGGGTTAATAATTTTAGATGTATAAGCTGAACTTCATACTAATCGGTCTCTTTGGTCTTTACCAATGCAAATGTTTAATACTACTTTATACCAATGCAAATGTTTAATACTACTTTAATTCTCAATATAAGAGTTAGTTGACTAATTTGAGAAGATTAAAAAAAATAAGTTAAGTTAATTATTTGAATTAAATAAATATTGTCTTTTTTAAAAATATTCTTGTTAATTAAGTATATTGGCTAGAACTACTATTATTAGAATTATCTTGGAAAAAATGTATAAATATAAGAGACAAATTGGATTAAGATCTTATATTTAGAATCAAGATAAAAATCAAATAAGATTTTATATTAAGGACCGAAGGTAGTAATATATAGCAATAGATACGTGCCCTCACCTGGATTCAATTGATTTTCCAAGACTTCTTGGGATTGTTTGGTTTCCTCTGAAAGTGTTTTTTTAAAAAGTATTTTTATGTAAGTCGAGACAAAATTCTTCACATATTTATTTTGTATACCATAAAATCACTTCTAAAACTATAGTTTGGTTTTCACTCAAAAACCTTTTTAAAACAACTCATGGCTCAAGGTTCAAACTTGAGCATTTGGAGACACCTGAAAATGCCATGGCCAAATATTTAGACAATATTGTTAGAAATTAGAATTATGCTAATCAATATATATTATATCAAGCTCAACTGTATTTGAATTAACGACTACGAACCAAAAATTTTATTGAGCCAGCGATCAATCTAATCTTCAAATATTCAGAACTAACCACGATCAGAGTACTGTATTTTTTTTTTTGGGGGGGGGGCATTTACAGGTTTCAGAAACCTATAGCATGATCCGTACATGCCGATTGGAAAAATTATAGGGTAGGTTGGCGTTGGTGTGCTAGATTCAGCAACGTGTGACTGTCCGTCGACAAAGGAGAACCATTAAAACAACGATAATCACTCACCCGATAACCCGCGAGCTTTGGCAAAGATTTACATCTCATATGGCCATAGTGAGTATGTTGCCAAAATTCAATTTTAAGCCCATTCCTTGCTTCTTCTTTTTTTGCTTTAATTGTCTATTTTTAAGATTTTGTTGTTCTATAACCCAAAAAAAAAAGGAGAAAGAAAGAAAGAAAAAAATTACTCAGATGCTGTCTCCCAGCAATCTCTAGTCACAGCATTTCTACCGACAGACAGGCCTGGTACTCTCAGATGTTTCACCAAGATGGCCAATGTATTATATATGTCCTCAATTTGAGGATGTGACAAACACCCAACAAGAAACTCATGAACAACTCCATCCAAGCTAATCCAGCTATATCCTGGTTGCTTCTTTATCTCTTTCTCTCTCATTTCCGTCCTTAATGCTGATACATCACTCCAATGGTGATTCGAGGCAAAAGCATTAGCCAACATTACATAGCCTGCAGAATTACTCGGGTCAGCCTCCACAAGCTTCATGGAAACCTCTTGAGCCAATTCAACTCTGGAATGGAGCAAGCAACCTCCAAGCAGTGCACCCCATACAAAATTGTTAGGCTTGAAAGGCATGGATGTTACAACTTCCAAAGCTTCTTCTAGCATGTTCCCTCTTGCAAGGAGATCAATATAACAAGCATAATGTTCTGAGTTAGGAGAAATCTTAAAGGTCATATTCATGTCCCTGAATATTTGACGTCCTCTCTCTAACAATCCAGAGTGGCTGCATGCGCACAAAACCCCAAGAAATGTTCCAGCATTAGGTTTTATGCCAAATTCAAACATTTTGTAGAAGAGCCTCAAGGCATTCTCTCCCTCACTGTTTACTGCAAGACCCATGATCATAGCATTGAACAAGACAACGTCTTTGGATTCTGCATGTTCAAAAACTTCCTTTGCCCTATCTAAACTCCCACATTTAGAATACATATCAAGTAATGCTGTAGCAAGTATTCGGTTTGATCCAATAATACCCTTTCGTCCGTTGGACATCATGTATTCATGAACCCGCACACCCAGATCCAAATCACCAATTTGAGCACAAGCTGAAAGAACGCTAACCATGGTAACGTGGTTAGGTTCAGTTATTTGATCTTCCACCATCGTGCGGAAAAGAGTTAAACCCTCCAAAGGTAAACCATTCTGAACATACGCATTTATCATAGCATTCCAAGGAAGCACACTTCTTTTACCCTTAGAAGAAACCTGATCAAATCTGTCTCTGCTCGTCTCAATCATTCCCCATTTTCCATGAAGATATATGAGGACTGTATTAATGGAGTCACGGCAAATTTCTTCAGGGTCAGTGTTATCAACAAGTTCCGAAAGAATGGCAACCCATTTCTGAATAGTTGGTGTAGCAAAGTTAGAACATGCTGACAACACACTGACCATGGTATCATTTTCTGGATGTATATTTTGCTCAATCATCACCCGGAAAAGATTCAAAACGTCTTCACTCTTACCCGATTCAGCATAACCTTTGGCCAACGAAGTCCAACAGCTAACCACTGTTATGTCAGGAATTTCATCAAACACTTTAAGTGCAGAGACCAAATCATGAAACCCTTTGGCGTAGACTGAGACCAATCCATTACTAACAAATAAATTATTAAGCAAACCCATCTTCTGAATTTGAGAATGAACTTGCTCAACGATACGGGCATCTGCGGACGAGAAGCATGCCTTGAGGAGGAAAGAAAAGGTGAAATCATTAGGCAAAAGAGATCGTCGTTTGAGATTCTTGAACGCAGAGAATGCGTGAGAGGATTGACCCTCATCAGCGAGGACTCTGATAATGGCATTGAAAGGGAAGATGTTAGGATTCTGAAGTTGATGAAAAATCCGGAGAGATACATAAGATGGGTAACGACCAATGAGACGCGTAGCGACCCAATCGTTTTGATGGGCTCCTAGTTGATAGATGCGAGCATGAACTTGAAGAAGATGAAATCGAGAAATGGGGCCTCTCAAGAGGGCAAAGATGTTTATAAAGCTTGGGCATTCTGGACGGGAATGAAGAAGCCGAGCAACAGAGAAATGAACCTGGAATTTTTGGACAAGATCACGTTGGGAAGGTAAAAGCATGTTGGGTGATTCAGAAGCGCAGACTTTGACTTTAAGAGTCTTCATAAACGTTGTGCAAAATGCAAATGATTGAACTCTTTGACGCACCACATTCTTAGTGAAAAATCACGGTTGCGATCTATGTACTATAGTTGCATTGCAGAGCAAGAAACTCCAACTTCTCTCTAACCTTCCATTGATTTTCCTCTACTTCCCAAATTTTTAGATGAGTAAAATTTTATTACCTCTATGTTTAATCCAAGAGCTAAATTTTTTGTCCAAAAAAAAAGGCTAAATAATGAATTTGGAGAGATTAGAAAAATTAGTTAAATTGGTTAATTGTTATAAATATGTGTTGATATTATCCTTTTCAATAATATGTATTGGATGATTAGAATTATTCTTGATGCGAACTCTTTATAATCAATAGAGATATTTTTAAAAAAAAGAGAGAAAAAGTAAATTGAGGTCTTATATTTAAGACTAAATTAAATTTTGTAAATTGAGGTCTTATATTTAACACTAAATTAAATTTTTAACTAACTCTTTTATTAAGGATAGTAATATATTATGAATAAAAAATGGTTCAACTCCAAAATTGACGATGTGTTTTTTTTAATTTAAAAATAAATTCTTTGAAAAACCATTAAAAAATAATTTTTTACATATTAAAACTTTTCTTATTTTGTATAGAATCTTATGAAAAAAAGAAGTAGGAAAAAATTGAGCGGCACCCCAAATCTCACCTAAGTTCTAGCATCTGCCTTGCCTTCTCTTTGATTTCCTATGGCAATTCTTAACCTGCTTCACTGACTTCACCAGTTATGTAATTATATTAATTATTTAGGGTACTTTGATTATGTTATAAAATTCTCAGTCTGATTAAATTCTAATCTTATCTTTGTTTTCAAAATAAGTATATAAACTTCTAAATTTAATAAAATAACATTAGCTGTTCACAACCGTTAAACTTTATATTAAGGAAAAATCGTAAAAAAAAATCTTCAAAATAGAAAAATTACAAATAAGAACCTGTTACAACATTAGTATGAGTTTCAATAACAATAGTATGAGTTTTGAGAATAATTTTTGTGAACGGATTCTCGTGTACAATTTTTTAATTTCAGCGGTGTTCTTTTGCAATTTTTTCTTATATATTAATGATTATGCAAAATAAAAAAAATGTGATTGCTTATGTTTTTACGTTATTAATTTGATGAAACAAGTGAAAGCAAAAAGACTAGGATGGCATTGGAATCATCACCCAAAAAAAGAACCAAATCAAAAATAAATAGATAACTTAAAGGTAAGATGGTAAATATAATTTTTTAAATAATTTTGAATCCTCTTTTAAAATTATAATGTTTATCAAAACAAAATTAAAAGATAAATCATGATTGTCAGAAAATTGAAACGTATATCTCTTTTTAAATATATATAAATACTGAATTAAACAAAAGGTGATATAAATAGATTGATGATAACTCAACTTTTAAAAGTATAACTTTCTGTAATGGAAAAAATTACTTACGCGATAAAATTATTGCTCCAAGCTAGTTACGCATCATGCTTAAACAAAGTTATCTGATAACATTCGTGATGCTGATTGCTTTAATTTATTTAAATTTTAAAATGTTTATTATATTTATATAATTTATATGATTATATAATTTCTAGTCTATCTGATAGATTGATCTTTATGTATCCAAATTTATTTAATCTGAGTCCATCTTTTATATAAAAACGCTAGCTCTCAGCTAAAGTTTTCGTTGGATGAGACTGGGGAGAAGAAGGAACAGCATCTTCATTCATTGTTTGGTCGTTCATCAGGCAATCTTTCTTTCTTTCTTTAAATTTTTATTTTTCCCGGAATATATTCTACTGAATGAAAATCCTGTTGAGACTAGTTTAGTAATCCTTTCAACTGACCAAGAAAAACCTTCAATGTACCCACATACGCAAACTTAGGTCTCGTGGTTATTAGGAATTTGAAAAATTTATTAATTCAAGAATCTATCATTCATTTACAATATTATTTATTATTTATAGTATTATGACTTTTAGTATTGTTACGTAATTGCTAATTATTGATGATATTTATCTTTTGTTTTGCTTCGTTTCTTTTTATTCCTTTAATTTATTTGATTTATTTTTTAACAGTAAAGAGTTATGATTCTTGCTTTATTTTTGGATAATGTGTGTTTTAACTGCAGCGATGGATCAGTCTACTCAATTTCTTCGTAATGGATCTCCTTCTGATGATTTTCCTGCCGTCGAACTTATTCCAAATCCAGAAAACCCCCCCGCTTACGTGAACTATCACGACCACGTTGGAAATCCTATGTCAGAAATAGATCGTTCTTCGTTGAACAGTCAACCTCGAAGTCAAATTTCTCTTAACAGCATAGAATTTGATGAAAATATCAATTTTGGACCCTTACATCCACTAGAGGCTCAACTACAAAACTTGAGAATTGATTCCGTAGGGGAAGGACTACTTCATGAAAATAGTACAAATCAGCAAACCCTAGCTGGAAACTCAAGGCCGATTGAACCAAGACATATTTATGATGGAGCTCTTTATAGGTATAATATTACAAATAAGCAAATCCTAGCTGCTGGAAACTTTGGGATTGGACCAAGTCATGATTATGCAAGATTGCTTCATGAAAATAATACAAACCAGCAAAATACCAACCAACAAACCCTAGTTGGAAACTTTGGGATTGGACCCCACCACCTTGTTTATGAAGGACTATCTCAATGTAACAATACAAACAATGAAACCCTAGTTATTGGGAACGCTAGGATTGGACCCAGCCCTGTTTATTATAATTCTCCTGTAGGAAGAATCTTGCAGAGATATAATGACATTACATCGCTTGAAGTTATGAGGGGACGTGTGGTTTCAATGTCGAAAGAGGAATATGGAAGTGAATTTCTGGTGAGATTGTTGGATGGGAAGAACCCTAGAGATATTAAATTCATTTTAATGGAGTTGTTGAATCACTTACATGATTTAATGATGGACCAGTTTGGGAAATGCGTCATTGAAAAGATTTTTGATGTACTCAATGAGGATCAAATAACCCTCCTTTTTGAATTGATCACTAAGGATCTTCCCAAATTTCAGATTGCCTGCAAAAACAATATAGGGTAAGGGTATGATATTATTTTTCTCTCAAACTATCTTTATTTTATTTCACGATTTATCATATGAAATCATCTCATATTATTCTTATTGTAAAACTTTTTACGTGTCTGATATAATTTATGCAGTCTCTTTAATTTATTCGGTATACTAGTGTAAGAAGTTACACTTTTGACATAAACTTTATATAATTTCAACACAAAAATCACTTAATTTGATATATTTTTTTTCCTGTTTTGGTTTTTTGTTTAATAGATTTTTTTACTCGTTTGTTTTTTTTGGTTATAGATGCAGAGTTATACAAAGTATGATACATCATCTTACGACAGAAAGGCAATGGATTGTCTTTACATATGCTCTGAGGGAAATTGTTGTCCCAATAGCCACTTCCCATTATGGAAGTTATGTCCTTCAACATTTCTTAAAACTTTGTCATAGCCATCATTTTTCAAAGGTAATTAATTAATACAACTCTTCATTCCTTAATTTTCTTATTACACACTAATATATACTATTACAAAGTTATATGTTGATCATGACTTAATGAATAACCAATGTTTTTATTTTCAGGCTATTTTAGATGCAATGGCATCTGAATGCACTCTTGTTGCCACAAACAAAAGCGGTTGTTTTGTTCTTCAAAAATGTCTATCTATTTCTACGCTAGAACTTTCTTACTTGTTGATTTGTGCCGTTACTAATCGTGTCACAGTGCTAGCACCACATCAATACGGGTCAGTAAATAGAATCATTTACACAATTTTAAAAAAAATCATTCTTTAATAAAAGTAAATAAATATTTATTATAAGCTAATTATGTTGTTATATATATATATATATATATATATCCACAGGAACTATGTGGTGCAGTATGTGATTAAGTTGAGGTTGGGTGAAGTAAATGAAGCAATAGTGAATCAACTTCGAGGTTGCTATGTTGACTTGTCTATTAACAAGCAGGCTAGCAATGTGGTGGAAAATCTGTTGATATTCTCAACTCAGAAGAATGTTGATATTATAGTTCAAGAGATTATAAATAGCCCTAGCTTTTTGTACCTTCTTCAAGACCCATTCGGCAATTACGTTGCTCAGACAGCCTTGGAATGTTCTAAGGTTAGATTCTTCAACTTCATCTCTCTACCTACCTAAATGGTTTTAGCTTTCGCTTAAATTATACTGCCTCGATTCTTCACATCTTTCCACAAAATATTCTTATTGCTTATAAGTGATGCCTAGAAAGGGGTAATTTTAATTATCTAATATTGAAGAGGATAGTTTAAGAAGACTAACACACAAATAACCAACTTAATTAATTTTCTTAATATCTCCAAATTCTTGACTAATTTTCTTAATATCACCAAATTAATTATCTAAATCTTATATTAAGAACTGGATGTAGTATTCTCGTGGTGATATTTAGTTATGTATAACTCTTATCTATAATACTATTCTAAATTACTACCTTTGGTCCTATTTATAAGATCTTGTTTGTAATCTATAAATAATGTCTTATAAATAGAACTAGAAGTAGTAACTTTTTATGTATGAATATACTAATAAATTTTGTATTTGGTTTTGCAGGGAGCTCTGTATGATGCATTGGTGAGCACAATTTCGAAACACTATAGAATTCTGTGTACTGATCAATATGGAAAAAGGGTGTTAGATTTTATGTGTGGAGGAGCCAAAAAATTTTATGCGCAATTTCGAAGACATTAGGAAAATGGATTTGGAATATAATTGTGCATTTGTAAAAATGTGCACCGTATGTAGATTATTAATGTACGGACCAATTTACTCGTGTCCCCCCCCCCACCTTGTTAGTTTTAATGGAGATTAGATATGTTTCTTAGTTTGTATGTGTATGGTATTGCTGTATGTTAAGTTTTATAGATTCTTCTTTCGAGTTTTGGAACTCTTTGAAGTTTATATATAATAATTCTTAGAGCTTTGTTCTTGTTTCATTTACATCAAGATATATGTAATCATTAATCTTCAATTAAACTCTAAAAATCTGTACAAAGGAAAATAATATTCAATAGTTATATGTGCAAAAATTTTAAATGAAAAATTTATTTATAAATTTCTAGGATTTAACCAATTAGTTCTCACAAAATGTAGAATGACTAATAAAATATAATATAGTTTAATTAGATTCAATTGGTCACGGCTCCTGACTGAGAAAATGTATAAATACACACACGATCTATCAACATATCCAACAATTTAATATAGCTTCACTTATTAATAATTAATACATTTAATTGAAATTCGTTTTTTATAGTCGAATATAAATATTTTGTACATTTTATTTAAACTATGTTTTTAAATCATCACTAAATCTGTTGACTTAGTCTGGACTACTCATCCTTCACCCATTTTGAGTTAGTCGAGCGAAGCTGCCTCTCAAAGATACAGAGGCTCCTGTACATATAGGATCATCTCTGTAATTAATTAAAAGGGTATTTGGATGAAAATTAAATTATAATTTTAAAAGTGATTTTATGATATACAAAATAAGTATGAATGTGAAAAAATTTTGTCTCGATTCATGTAAAAGTATTTTTTTGGGAAAACCAAACACCCCATCGTGTAAATTATAGGGAGTGTTCTTTAAGCTTCTAAAGTATAAGGATTCGATAATTGAAAATAATCTCCAAAACTTTTCAGTCACTGTTTCCGCTCAAAACTAAAGAGAAATGGCTAAGAAAATATTCTGATCCTGGCTGATCATACAGCAAGCAGGGGTTTAGTAAACAATAAGGAACAATAAAACTGGTTGTTAACAAAATTTTGCCAACACCTTTCGCACTGAGCAATCTGAAAAAGATAGAACAATTCTAACTTGAAAAATGATGAGCTCTAATTGATACGAGCGTAAAATCTTAATTAGGCATTCCAAAGTAGCCTTTGTTTTCCAATTTCATCCCTGGAGACAAATATTTCTTAATACGTTTACAAATTTACCAAGATTCTTCCAACAATTTAAAAATACTCATGCAATGGACCATTAGATTTCAGGAAGGAATGTAATTGATGTCTAGAACAAAAGGAAAGGGTGTATATTGCACAACCAAGCAATCCACAGAAGAGTGGAAAAAAAAAAAAACGTATAGATCCTTATCACTTTATCAAGGTCTTCACAAGACCAGATTCTTGTACATTTATATGAACAGACAATAAAATTCTAAAAGATTTATTTTTGAGCACAAAGCTTTCTTCAGAAACGTTTGGTTTCAAGCTGGAAACCACGCTTTGATAGAATCAGCAAAACCAAGTGCTCAACAACAAAACCAAGTGCTATGACTAGAACTGCCGAATAGCTGCAACAACTTCAGTAATTCCTTCAAACTTTCTTCTCTCCTCGAGAATCATCTTGGCAAATAAGTCAAGTGCTCGACGTTCGCAGCTGGCTCGTTTGCTAGCATTACTAATGGACTCAAAATCTTCAACATGCATGTGCCACACCAACAATTCTCCTGCCAGTCAGATCATTAAAAGGATAACGTTAACCAGGCGATCTAAAACAACGACTTTCAAGTTTTTACACTATCATTTCACAGTAAGTACCAAGTTGTGCGTGATATAAGTGTTGATATGACATTTTTCCTTTCTATTTACAAAGCTAAAACAAGCCCAAATTATGCAAACATGGAAGTTATACATCATAATAGTAAAAATAGGAACGTGTTTAGTGTCACCTTATCATTTTGGCTGAACCAAATCCAAGAGTGTCATGAAACAGATCTTCCATGTATCTCTTTTGTGCAAGCAGCAGAACCTCAGCATTGTTACAAATTGACGAAAGATAGGCCTCACCAGGACCCTTTCTATGCCGTGCAAAAGTGCGATGAATCTATCATGAAAAAAATTCCAAGAGTCTTCACTTGTCTTAAGAAATCCACTCTTCATATGTCTGCATGAAATTCTGTGTTTAAATCCTTAATTTTCTCCTCTTCAGTGATTAATGCATGTAAAGTTTCATCATGTAATTTATCCCGTTATGGTGTGACAATAAATTGACTAAAAGAAAAATTCCACCCTAAACAAGATAACACAGTGGAAGAACATAAAAAAACCAGTCAAGGAACAAATCAACGCAAGTTTCGATTAAGTCATGCTGCTAGTGCCGGGTCTAAAAGAGTGTCAAGTTTCCCAGGAATGCTCCTATGTCAAAACCTATTGGTCCATGAAATGCAAATTCTGGATCAATAACTTGAGTTGATTCCTGAGTAACCATGACAAAACTAGTGTGTCGATCTCCATGGATTAGAGCGAGGGCCCTCTCACAGAACCTACAGGAATATAAATTCTAATTAGAGAAGAAACTAAAGCAATTTAACAGCCGCATGTAATGGAAACTTTGCCCTAGTCATGATACTTGGATTTCAGCCCAGCAATTTCAAGCTTCAGCAGATCGACTGTTCTCGAACAGCCTCAGCATCATGATCGACGTAAGGAGCAGTCCAGTGATTATATTGAGATAAGGGTCAGAGAAAACAGCTAGTGCAGTATGCCTACACATCTTCACATTCCCGCAAATTTGGCAACTGCATTGAGCCAATGTGTATTTAGGCTTATAAGAAATTTATCCAGTCTTAATGGTCCATCTATAGACACATATATCACCAATAACATAAAAAAAAAAAACAATTATAATTACAATCTTATAATAACAAATGATTTTTTTTTTTGGGACCAGTTTTCTCACGCAAACTATAAGCAAAAGTAAATTCTTTAGTAAGCACAAATGAGCAACGCACATACAACGGAGCAGTTAGACCCCGACTTGCAATATAAAATTAGCCTACATAACCACTATGACTCAATCAACTTTTAGGCGCAGTATCAGATATAACAGAATCAGAACCAAGTAATTTAGAGAAAACAGCTGCGAAGTTCTACAAGATAAAAGACACACAAAAACACTATATTAGAATTTTGCAGCTTTTTTTTCCCATACCTAACCCCAAACGATGTTGTGTCCCAGTGACACGTACTAAAGGCGTAGTGACAGCGTCACGCAGTTTCAGAAGACAAAAGAATACCATGCATTACAATGGCAACACTAGCAAGGTTTACGCATACTAGACAATCTGAATCCAAAGTTCAACTTAAAGTGAGATAAATGTAAAGCACGTGAAACAACAGATAAAGAAAAGTGGTGGAGGAAGATTACCATCTCTCTTGTGCTCAGTAGTGGTTTGAAAAAGGAGAGATGTGAAGAACAGTGTCTGGGCCATGTAATTAGCCGTGTGTTCTGCCAATAACGGGTACTCAATTCCAGCAATCAGATCTTTTCTTAGGCTTATATGCGCAGGTTCCAGGTAACACATGCCAATTAAAGACGTACTGTCAAAATGATAAACTTCAGAGACATGCTCGGGGCTTAAGCGGCCATGTTCTTTAAGTGCCAGAACCTCAAAATATGCTCTATCCTTCGACATAGGCCATGATTCTCCTATGCAACAAATATATGGAAGCGCCTATACGGTTGCAAAATTGGAGTAGCTTTACACTTTTTGGGATATTGTTTTCTTCCTCTTTGAGGAAAGCAATTATCATAACAAATAGTCCACCAAAAATTTGATCAACAATTGGAGCTAAGTGAAACTCTTACCTCTTTGACGACAATAGAACCGGCGGAGTTGACGATAACGTAGGCGAAGTTAAGGTAGCCATCTCCGACTTCCTTAACCAACAAGTCATCGAACTTATTCCCAATCCGTGAAGAAAGGAAGGTGTAGCCTTTACGTATTCAATCAGCAGCTTCTCATCCAGCGGACGAAACTCCGTCAAAGCCATATTGGGCGTCGATGGTTATCGTTGATGCCGGCCATGATAGGGTATAGAGTTGGCAGAAGCAAGATTTTAGGGAGCGGGAAGCACATATCGTGGTCTTAAATTTTTTTTTTCTTTTTTGCCTAAGGAAAAAAAAAAATCAAATCCTTATGTCCTTATCCTTCACCGAAGTTGACAGGGAAAGCAATGAAGAGACTTGTCAAGACAGAAAAACGTGGGGTGTAACGTACGAGAACAGGATGGGACCATGGGGGAGGAAAGCTGGACAAAAAATCAACTTGGTTTTCATCAACGACCTGAGTGTTATGACACATATAAACAACAGAAGTTGGAAACTTTCCGCGATGTGCGACTCGTACTGAAGCATCTCCATACCTGGAGGAAAGTCATGCCCAACGTCACGAGACGGGAGGAGTCTATTTATTGGAACCTCACACAGGGTAGTATCGACAAACACAGAGGCAGGGCAGGGAGAAAGAGGAAAGAATTCTGGAAACTCCTCACCCACAACATTAGCTCGAGACTGGAGAGGGTCGACGGGGAGCAGGACATTCAAGTGGACATGATACGACAGACGGAACGCAATAAAACGACATCGGGCTATAAGTGGGCTCTGACTCTGGATCTCTAACTCTAGGCCCATTCATATAATTGGGCCTCTCATATAAGCCCTTCAAACAATAAAAGCACGGCGAGGAAGAAAAGTTGGCATCATGCGTGAGGTGAGAGCTATCTTCCCTGTGAAAGGCAACGATTTGATAATTGTTTCCATTACTTAAACTGGCTATACTTTTCCATTTATTGTACAGAACTTTTAAAAAGAGAAAATCCCAAAAGCTATGATACTTGTTAAAGTACTTTATGCATTCCTTTCAATTTAATAAACAACTAATGCATAACAGAATTTCTCAAGAAATATGGAGCCAAATGTTGCTGCAGAATTTACATCTACTAAGAGACAATGAAATTTACCCATTCACAGTCTCAATGTTTCATTAAATATTGTATTTTTCTCCAAATTGTTTTCCTTGTTGATAGTTTCGTAGTTATTAACAGGATGGAAATCTATAATATTGCCAAGATCTAAAATACTTTACCATGTAGTGCATAGTTGATAGCGGCTAACATGTGTATAGAAAACCAAAAGGAAAAATGACATAAAAAGAAGTTAAAAATTGCATTATTTCAATTCAGCCACTTCAAATTTTAAAATAATAAAAAAAAAAAGTGATGTATGATCTGGTATTTTGCAAATCTTGTTAGTAAGATCATATCTAAACAAATTACTTGCAACTTCACTAATTAACGTAAAGATGAGGAGCAAGGGACATAGAGAGAACGCGCTCGTGAGGTTCATTTTGAATACTTTTCAAAGATAAGATGTTTATCAAAAAAATTAAAAGATAAATCATGATTACCTTAAATTTTAAACATATATCTTTTTAAATATATGTATAAATTCTAAACTAAACATAAGTGACTTAAAAAATAAAATATAACAGATAATAACTCTAAAATTTTTAAAGTATAATTTTCTATAACAAAAAAATTTCTACACAATAAAATTATTGAAATATCTATCTTCTTCAGATTTATTAAGATACTGTACAAAAATAAAATCTCTCCCAACTAGTTACCGTCATGCTTAAACAAGGTTATTTCATGACATGGATGATATTGATATTGAGTGCTCTAATTTTTAAAAAATGCTTATTGTATTTATATAATCTATAGAATTATATAATTTTTGGTCTATCCAATAGTTTACTTCTATTTATCTTTACGTATCCAAATTTATTTAATTTGAGATTTTTTTGCCAGCTAGGATAGCATCTTCATAAATTCTTCAGGTATTCTTTTTTCTTTCCTTAATTTCTCTCTCTCTCTTTTAGTTTGATTTTTCCTGGAATATGTTTCACTGAGTCAAAATACTGTTTAGACAGTCTAGTAATCATATCCTTTCAACTGAAAGAAGTACCCACGCGTAACTTAAATTCCATATGTAGTTATGAGAGTTTGAAAATTTTATATAAAGTCAAGAACGTAACCTAACTATAATTCATTTACAGTGTTATATATTTATTATTTATAATTTTATGACTTTTAGTTTGTGTGACGTAATTGTTACAAATTAATTTCAAATTAGAAACTAGCCACTGAACACTAATCTTTAAACCGATTTTTCCTGTCCTCTTAGCGCTCTTTTGTTCTGTTTGGTTTGATGATTCCTTTATCCGGATATATAGCGATGGGAGACAAGAGTCAACTTCTTCAGAATGGATCTCCTTCTGATCATTTGCCCATCGTAGAACTTATTCCGAATCCAGGAAATCACGGAAGCCCTATGTCAGAAAAAGATTATTATTCTTCTTCATTGACCAGTCAACCTCAAAATCAAAGTTGTCTTAACAACATAGGATCTCATGAGAATATCAATGGTCCCGGCCCCTTACATGCACTGGAGGCTCAACTGCAAAGCTTGAGAATTGGACCAAACCAGGTTTATGGGAATAATATTACAAACTAACCAATACTAACCGCTGGAAACTTTGCCATTGGACCAAGACATGCTTATGATCATGAAAGACTACTTCATGGAAATAATGTTGTAAACCAGCAACGCCATTGATGCCTTTTATGTTCGTCAATTTGGCCGCATCTCTTTCAGCTATACTCATAGCTAAAGCAGGGGTACATGGTTGATTCACATCTTCTCCCTCCTCAAGTTTGATTTCATTGGGAAGATCTAGTGAATCATTAAAGACCAAATGAGGTTCAGTACGGAGGGGTTCAATGGGGAATAAAGATTCTGACTCAGGTCCATAATCCATTAACTCCTCTAGGTCTTCTTGAGGAACCTCTTCAGGGTCCTCTTCAGGATCCTCATCCTCTGATTCATATTCTGGAACTGCATCATCCATGTATGAGTATTCTAATGAACCATCTTTGATATTTTCAGTGCTACTAGAAGCCTCTTGCTTCATTTTCACCTAGAAAAAAATAATTTAAATTATTTTGAATATTCTAGAATTTATTTCCGCATGAAAATACCAGAAAATACACTGAAAATACTCACAAACGGATCCTTAATTGTCTCTAAAATTAGCAAATTATATATCAAAATGAAAATCTTGATTTTTGGGATTTTTAGAGACCAACCACATCCAAAATGAAACTTCCACGTGCCTACACACGCCCCAAGAAGATAAAATCCGAGAAAAATAGAAAAAAATTTGACCCCACTCGCGTTGTCGGTGCGTGTGCTCAGCTGGCCGATGGCTCCACGTGCCGTTCCGAAAGCCTCCACGCGCCACCACCTGTCAGGTGGTGGTCCCCACGTGTCTAGATGGCATGCCACGTGGCAACACACGCCACAAGGCAATTCGGCACCAAAAAATTTTTTTTAAAAATTTTTTTTTAAAGGAGGACTAGATCCCTTTTTGTTTTTGTATGGGCTCGTCCTTTTCTGGCCCAACTGAGAAAAAAGTTTTTTTTTTTTAATTGTTTGGGGACGAGTTGGGCCTGGTTCAGTCCTATCCGGATCCGGACCAAACGGCCTCAACCTTTTTTTTTGTGTGGCGCAACGCCAAAACAGTGTCGTTTAGATGCTGGAGGTTGTCTTCAACCTCCAGCCGGGTCTGACTGACCCGGATTCCTGCACGGGTCGGGTTCGTCAGACCTCGGTATCTTCTCTCCCCCATATCTCCTATGTCCGACGCCCGTTTTTCGCATTCTTGGTGTCATTTTCTTTGTTTTTTTGAGCTTTACGCAATGGGATAATTTTTGAAGCAAAAAAACTTCATTTTCTAAACACTCAAAAATGAAAATAGTACGGCTGAAAAAGATTACTGTGTGAAACAATTTTCATGGAGGTAGAGAATCAACCCAGCATGTCGAAACACAAATATAAGACACAAAAACTATCATACTAAAAGTAAAATGGAGAATTTACATAATATTTATTGAAACAAATCTCTGGATATTCAAAACCGAAAAACACAAAAAAAGGAACATTGGAAGCAGGCGACAGAATTGACACCAACAGGAAAAATAAACCTATGCTCTGATACCATTGATGAATTTTGGGCATACCTGGAGTGTCTCAAGTCTCTTCAGATAGCCACGTAGGGATCCAGTCACAACCGCGAACTCGGATTGGTGCTACACAGTAAATGCACCGGTGTGGAGAGGAAGAACACAGAGAGCAAGAAAAAGAGAAGAGGAAGTGGGAGAGGTTCTGTTTCAGTTTTTTTCTTATGCGTGTGATAAAATCAACTCCCCCTCCATATACCGTTCGGCAATAACAATTTCATCCTATCTCAAATTGCAATTTTAAACAAAATGGGGAAAATTGCAATTGTCAACCCAAATATTCTGTTATTTGCACCAGAATCCTAAACTTAATGGGTTTGGATCCAATCTACCAAGGGTGGACTGGCCATTTTCCTACAGATAAAGCAAGTGAAAGCAAAAAGATATAAAGGATGAGATTTAAGCTATCCATGGGTATATTGAATACTTTTGAAAGATAGGGTGCTTATAAATTCTGATTACTTTAAATTTTAAACATATATCTTTATATTTGTAAAATAATAAATTAAGCATAAGTGATATTAAAAATTAAAATCACAGATTTTTTTTTGCCAAAAGAGATTTAATTTTAAATATACAGATGATAATTCTAGAATTTTAAAAGTATAATTTTTTATAACCAAAAAAAAATCGACACAATAAAATTATTTAAATATTAAGATGATGGCTCCAAACTAGAGATTATTGGTAATTTACATGATTTGATGGTCGATTATTTCAGAAGACAAGTTATGGAAAAGTTCTTCGATGCTCTTGAAGAGCATCAAATGACCATCGTATCTGAATTAATAGCAAAAGACCTAGACAGGTTCCGAAGTGTCGCTAAAAACAAAACTAGGTGCGTATGTCATTTCATTCATAATATTTCCAGCTTTTTATTTCACCATTTTTAAAACATTATTTATTTTTTTAACAAATCCTTGACCTTAGAATATACTCCTCTGGTCCTATTTATAGGGCAGAGAGAGAAAGTCTTTTTTGATCCTATTTATAAGTCACTTTATTAAATTTTCACTGTGAATATGCTGTTCTGTCCTTTATCTATTATAGTGTAGGTAGTTATCTCTTTTGAAATGTGTATATATTAAATATGAGTAAATTTGAAAAATTGTTATATTTTAATAAAAATTTAATGCATTTTAAGGTTTTTCTTGATTTGTATGAAATATGCTGAAAGTGTTTTATAAATAGGACCAGAGGAGTATGATAAAAAGGCTAACAATAGAAAGACAAATGACAACAATAAAAGATACTTTGAAAGTTGTTATTATACTAGCATCCACTTCATACTTTGGAAATCATGTACTCAGTGTCTTTTTAGAAAATTACCCCAATCTTGTTTCCAAGGTAATTATTCCTAAAACAATACTCATTAATGATAATTTTATTAATAATTAATTTAATGTATTGAATTCTAATTAGGATTTGTTGGATTTTTTTAAGACACAATAGTCATTTCATTATTTACAACTGTAAATTTGTAACACTATTTCTTTACTGTTATGCGTCACACGTGTATATACTTGATAGGTTCATCAATAATTATTTGTAAACATTGCACTGTACCTTTTCAGTATATAACGAGAATAATCTAGCACTATGATGTGTGCCTTTGCATTGCAATTACCCTAATTTCTTTCTTGGTATCAGAGCCATTAGCCTTAAATTTTATCTTATAGACCCATTTACAATCGATCAATTTTTTAGCTCCAATGTATGGCACCAAGATCCATGTCTTGTTTTGTTGGAGAGTATTAAACTCTTCAATCATTGCATGTTGCTAGTATGCTTCTACAAGAGCTTATGAAACAGAAGTATGTTCCACTATTTGCAGTAATAAATTGAGGTCTTTTGAATGCCTCATCCCTGTAAATGGGTATTTAGGTTTGTAGATTCCATTCTTGGCCCGAGTCATCATTGGGTGTACATTATGAGTTTGGGCTTGTGGTTCATTAACAGAAATAGGCTCAACTGTAGAATGTGCATAGGATAAACGCCCAATGAGAGGAGATCCCTAAGGTGAAGGATCTTGATCCAAGTTCAAATTTGAATTTGATATGGAGTGCAAGATTCTAGGCATTGAAGATGGTGATTGACAGAGATCTGTGACGCTCCCTCATTGATCAGATAATCTCATGGATTCCAAATTTACAAGCGGGATTGAAAAAGATGTTACAATCATTAGTAGGTTGATATGATCAAAATCTAGAGTAGTACCAGACTTTTTATTTAGAATCCTGTAATAAAGGGAAATATGAAAGGATCAAACACCATATGCCTATACATGAAAACTTTCCCAGTCAAACCAAGATATTTATAACCTTTATGCTGAGATGCTAGACCCAGGTAAACACATTGTTGGCTATAAAACTGAAACTTGTGTTCATTGTAAGGCTTGAGACAAGGATAGCAAGCACAAGCGAATGGTTGAAGCATTTTACAATGTAATGCTTTTTTGAACAGCTTGAATAAGGGCAAGTCTCCTTCAAGAACTGGCATAGGTAGATGATTTATCAAGAAAATGGTAGCTTGAAATGCATCTACCCAACACATGAAAGGCATACAAGCTTGAGCAAGCAGTGTTAAGCCCATCTCTACAATACGCCAATGCTTTCTTTCGGCCCTTCCATTCTGTGAAGAAGTATAAGGACATGCGAAGCGCAAGTCGATCCTAGCAAAACTAGCAACATGTATAAACAGTTTGTACCCTGCCCCATTATCACACTGAATACTTTTGATTTTTTTATTAAACTGATTCTCAACAAAATGTTTAAAATGATTAAATGCATTGATAGCCTCTTCTTTGTGTTTATAGGATAAAGCTAGATGTAACAGCTATAATCATCCATACAGTGAATGTAAAATTCATCGATTGAACAGGAGCTGGACCCTAAATGTTAGTGTGAATTAATTCTACAGGACCAGCAGCATGAGATAGAGAATTTGCAAAAAGAAGTTGCTTAGATTTACCAAATTGACAAGCTTCACAAACATAACTATCATTAATAGAGAAGTTCACACTACAGTTACTCATGACTTGTCTCAAAATCCTATGGCTAGGATGTCCTAATTTACAGTGCTCTAATAAACTCTTCTTCATCTCTTAACTTAAGTTGAGCAACATGAACTGGAAGCTGATATTCTTTGCATTGCTCACTTTCCATTGGGCACAAACCCAGTTGCGGTATCTCTTGCAATAATAGACTCCCTATTGCCTTGTCTTTCACAGTGCAACTAGTGTTAGTGAACTTAACGTCCACAAAATTATCATCAATTAATTTATTCACACTCCTAAGATTTTTCTTTGCAGATAGAACAACCAATACTTCTTTGAGAAGAAGCTTTGAAGAATCATAACAGGAAATAGATGTTGAACCCATACCTATGATATGACTTTTTTCACGAGTGCAAGTGAGTAAATGAGACTTACCGACTAGATGTACTTGATTGAGATTCTCAGTGTTAGGGGTCACGTGATAGTTGGCTCCACTATCCTTATACCAGGTGGGATTAGTGACTGACTATGGAGTGGTATAAAAAGCTTGAGGAGCATATAAACCATAAGCTCGATTTGGTTTTGAGTTATAATAGCATTGAGCAACACTATGACCAGGGTGCTCACATATGTGACAATATAGATGATTTCCAAGGCCCCCATTTCTACGACCATGATTGTGAGTTTAAAACCACCTCACCGATTACCACACCAACCACCTTGACCATAACCAAAGTCAAAGGAGCGACGATCTCTATCATCATTGTGCTAAGTAAGATTTGCAGAAGGCTGGAGAGTTAGAGAAGAAAAATGATTCAGTTGTTCCAAGTGACTCTCATAAACTAGCAAGGTGGTTTGAACTTCCACCCAGCTTGAGTGAAGTTGATTAGCAAGTTTTACCAAAATAAGATTATATTTTGCATCTAAACCATTCAGAGTGTGAAGAATCAAATCATCAGTAGGCACAGGGGCACTAGCTAAAGCAAGTTAGTCAGCTATGTTTTTCATTTTCCTAAGGTATTCTTCCACCTTGAGATTGTTTTTCTGAGTTTGATAAATCTTTGTTTTGAAAACCATAACACAAGCCTTTGTTGAAACTTCAGACAGAGATTTCGCTCCACTTCACAATTCTTGTGCGATCTTGCAATGAAGGAGCTGAGCACCCATTTCAAGGGTCGTGGTGTTTCTGAGCCAACTGACAAGCATTCAGTTGACAGCATACCACTCCTCATACACTAGGTTCGATTTGGCCCCTGCTTCATCAGAGGTATGTTGAGGAGGTGCCTAAAAAAGACCAATAATATAACCTGTAAGTTTGTTGCCTTTAATAAGTGGCAAAACCACTAATTCCCATAAAATATAGTTACTACAATCCAACTTGATGGTGGTAGTTTGGTTGGATGAGCTGAAAAGGGAGTATGACTTAGAGGCTGCCACACTAGAGGAAGCATATACAAAAGGAAACAACTCACTAGCAGTCGAAAATGTTAACATGTCTCACCTCACTAGCTCTGATTCCAAGATGAAAAATCTTATGAGTGTGAATAAATTAGTTGATGATAATTTTTTGATGTTAACTTCACTAACATTGATTGCATTTGCATTGCAATTACCCTAATTCCTTTCTAACGCAATGGCAATTCATTGCCATTACATCAGCCAAACCTAAAAGGAAAGCATGGTTTTAGAAAGGTTTTTGCCTACTATTATAAATTCTTCTACTTTGTGTATAGACCAACTCATCAGTGGCGCATTAAGTCTAGCTCAAAGCAAATATGGGTAGATTTCTATATTTAATTTTTTTTAACAAAATTAGATTGACACTCTATGCTAATTGTTATATTATTTTATCAATAGTTGTTTTGTATTACAAGGTTTGATTCGCATGGGAAAGATTTTAGAAATTATTCAGATAGCACATCAACTGAAGTCATAGTATGGTCAATTATCTACCTACATATATAGTAGAAAAATGATACAAGACCTACTACGATCATTGAATAACCAAAGCCTTATTAATTTTATAGTAGAAGAAATCTTAGAGAACAATAGATTGTCTTCCATACTTCAAGACTTGGAGAAAAGCCAATTGGCTAAGATCGCTTTGGAATGTTCCGGGGTTAGATAACTATATCTAAATGCTTTGTCCAAATTAAGAATCATTTGTATGCAATCAAATCCTAGGAAATGAAGGTTATATAGGACTAAACTAGTTGGAAGGAAATTTGATCCTAATATTATTATTTTCTAGTGTGTGATACTACCTAGTCTGAAATTTTTCTAGAACTTGCCCAAATCCTTGATTCAAGGCCACATATGCACTTAGACTCTCGGCAATGAAAAGGGAATTCAATTTTATTACCAATTAATCCAAACAGTACTTAAACCACAAAATTACCTGTTGTTATCCCCCCTTTGAGATTTTCACTTCCTTAAAAATTCCATGAATTCCATCTAGTTAACCCAAACAGTGGCTCTCATGGACTTTGATCTATCCATAGCACTATGCATATAGGAAATGCATATAAAAGACTTGCAGACACATTACATCCTTAAAAGACCCTTTGATCCTCTATCCATTTATAGCACCATGCATATACATCATCATCTATCCATTCCACATCTTTAGCCATTGGAACATTACATCCTTAAAAGACCCTTTGATCCTCAGGTATGTATGCTTTCTGGAGATGTAGGATTTCTACAAGCCTATGGTAGAAATCTAGTTAGATAAGTAAGAGAGAAATCACCCTTCATAATTGAGAGTTGAGAGAAATAGATTGCCTTTGTGAGGAATACATATACGTAGAGGTGGTAAAACGAGCTCATTAAAAATTTTTCTTCCTTCTCATTCCCTCAATTTCCTTCATACCAAACATAGGGTTACACTATCTAAAAATAAGGGTGTCTTGAAAAACTAAATTACATTTTTTTACATATTTATTATTTTTAACAAATTTTAACCAACTTTTTGGTTTGCATAATTTGAAGTCATGACAAGATGGAGTATTACACATGTATTTGTTTTTATTTTTCTTTTAAAAAAATAATTTTTATTTTTAGTTCCCAGAAATACAAGGATATGGAGGACTAGTGTTATTATCCGTCACAAGTGGACTTGTCAATTCTTTTTTTTTTTTTTGGGTCAAAAGGACTTGTCAATTCATCTGACGGCACAGAGCGATTCCATCACCAATAGGAAGCATACAAATACAAATTTCAATCCTAGGCTTCACAGCAAGAGTCTTGTTGAGCTCCAACACAAAATCTCTACAAGTACTAGAATATGGGAGATAGTTAACTAATTCATATAGATTAAAAAAATAAGTTATAAGTTAGTTAATAGTTAAAAAAAATGTGTTAATATCTCTAAAGTATTTTTTTCTCTTAATAAATTATATAGGAAACCATCCCAATTAATTATATACACTAAGGTATAAGCAAATGATAAAAATAATTAAAAAAAAAAGAACGTGAGAGGAAGAAGATTGAGGTTTTACTTTTAATATCAAAATAAAATTTCTAAATAACTCTTATATTCAGGATTAAAAGAAATATATAAGTGGAATAACCAATATCAAAGATTATGAACAAAATAGCCAGCACCAAAAATATAGGGCTTGCTTGGTTTCTTGTTTTGAAAATAATTTTTTATCTTTTAAAAAAATTAAAAAAAACTTACCTAATAATTTGTTTTTTGTTGGTTGTTTTAAAAAAAAAACGAAAAAATAGTAACATGTTTTTAAAGATTAAAAAATCAAAATGATTTTTAGATTTTTTTTTTTTAAAAAAGGAGAAACCTTATTATCATCCATTGCTGGCCACGTATCACGATTGATGATGGTCACCACCCACCAAATGTGATGTTTTATTTTTTCTATTTCAAATGTGATCTTTTAAAATAATTATCCAAACATATTTTTTAATTTTTAATTCTCGAACAAGAAATACCAAACACCCTCCAATTGGATTTGGAAGACATTCGGAAAACCGAGATCGTTAACGTAGGGGCCAATTTAGTGGTCTTGTCTCGGTTTGATTAATTCTCAGGGGGCTTAGATATGTTTCTTAGCTGGTATGTGTATGGCATTATTGTTATATGCCAAGTCCTATATGCATGGTTTGTTGAATTCTTTTGCCTGCAGTAATTTTGGAACTCTTCTTTCAAATTTATATAATGATTCTTGAAGCTTCTGACACTATATTTGTTCTTGTTTCATTGGGTTCAATAAAACCATAATGAATAAACGGATAAATGTAAAAAAAAAAAATTACTCAGCACCGAAAAAATTACCCAGTTATTCAATCAACAGGTATATCAATCTTCTTCCTTTTCCTTCTTCCATAATTATTGTTGAGTATAATGTAGTTTGAATAGATTAAAAAAAAATTTGTAATAAATACGAGTTGAATTTTTTTAAGTATTTTTTTTAATCATGACTATCTTTGGATTCTTTTGCCAGTAATTTTGGAACTCTTCTTTCAAATTTATATAATGATTCCTAAAGCTTCTGATATTATATTTGTTCTTGTTTCGTTATAGATTACATGAAAAAAAATTATCCAGTTATTCTTTTGCACGTAACTAATAAAGACACATGTCTGTAATTCTTTATCAGTTACTAAACACATCTTCTCTCCTTCTCTCCCGTTCTTTTAGCGAATTGAAACACTAATTCTTTATCTAACATACACCCAGATATAGGTTACCAACTTAAAGGTTATATTAATATACAAGAAAAATTGACCCGATGAAGTCAAGAAATTAAAGAGTTATTTAACTAATTTGAGAAAATTAAAAAAAATTTATAACAAATATGAGTTTATTTTCTTAAAATATCCTTGTTAATCATGGCTATTTTTGGATGAAAATCCCTTAATATGTGTAATCAATAAGGACAATTTAGAGAGTGAATTAATAAATTTAGGAGACAATATGAATTGAAATCTTTTATTTAATATCAAATCTAAATCCTAATTAGCTTTTTATATTAAAGATGGAAGGTACTATATAAAGTTTATTTTACGTTGTATCTTTTCTCTTATGCGTTACGTAACATTTGAGTTTACTAAAGAAAATAAAAAACACATAATTTGCACGGTTGAATGATTTTATGGAGTCCATTTTTTGATACATGTGCTGTGACTAATTAAAAAAGTTATTTTTTTTTTAAGTTCCCTTCGAATCTGTGCTCCAAGGACTTGTCATCCGTGTTAGTAGCATCGTATGTAAACAAATTACTTGTAACTTCACTAATTAACGAAAAGATGAGGAGCAAGGGACAGAGCCAGAACGCGTTCGTGAGGTTCATTTTGAATCCCTTTTAAAAGATAAATTAAAAGATAAGATGTTTTTCAAAAAAATTAAAATATAAATCGTGATTATCTTAAATTTTAAACATATATCTTTTTAAGCATATATAAATTCTAAATTAAACATAAGTGAAATTAAAAAAATAAAATATAACAGATGATGACTCTAAAATTTTAAAAGTATAATTTTCTATAACAAAAAATTTCTACACAATAAAATTATTGAAATATTTATCCTCTTTGGATTTATTAAGATACTGTACAAAATTAAAAATCTCCCCGAACTAGTTAACGTCATGCTTAAACAAAGTTATTTTATGACATGCATGATATTAATATTGAGAGCGTTAATTTATTTAAAATGTTTACTCTATTTATATAATTTATAGAATTATATAATTTTTAGTCCATCCAATAGTTTACTTATATTTATCTATCCTTACGTATCCAAATTTATCTAATTTGAGATTTTTTTTTTGCCAAGAATTTGAGACGACATCCTTTTATATAAATAAGCTAGGAGGCTTTGTTTCCAACGTACGTCTATCTTTGGTAGCTCTCAGCTTAATTTATCGTTGTCGGACGTTGGGGAAGAAGGATAGCATCTTCATTAATTCTTCAGGTACTCTTATTTCTTTCCTTCTTAATTTCTCTCTCTCTCTTTTAGTTTGATTTTTCCTGGAAGGTTTCACTCTTTGAAAATACAGTTTAGACTAGTTTAGTGATCCTTTCAACTGGAAGAAGTACCCACGCATAACTTAAATCCCATAGTTATAACTGTGCCGATTACTCATTACAAATTAGAAATACTCATGTTTAAACCGATTTTTCCAGTTCTTTTAGCACTCTTTTGTTTTGCTTGGTTTGATGATTCCTTTATTTAGCTTTTACAGTTGTGAGTTAATACTTGCTTTATCTGGATAGCAATGGCAGACAATAGTCAACTTCTTCAGAATGGATCGCCTTCCGATCATTTGCCCGCCATAGAACTTATTCCAAATCCAGAAAACCACGGAAACCCTATGTCAGAAAAAGATCATTATTCTTCGTCATTGACCAGTCAACCTCAAAATCAAACTTGTCTTGACAGCATAGGATCTGATGAGAATATCAATGATCCCGGGCCCTTACATGCACTAGAGGCTCAACTGCAAAGCTTGAGAATTGGATCAAACCATGTCTATGGGAATATTAATATTACAAACCAACCAATACTAACTGCTGGAAACTTTGCCATTGGACCAAGGCATGCTTATGATGAAAGACTACTTCAAGGAAATAATGTTGTAGACCAGCGAAGCCAAGTTTGGAACTCTGAGATTGAGCCAAGTCATGTTTATAACAGACTATGTCATGGAAATAATACAAACCAGCAAAGCCTGGTAGGATACTTTGGGAGTGGACCAAGCCATGTTTTTGGAAATCAGCAAACCCTAGTTGGAAACTTTGGGATTGTACCAACCCATGTTTTTGGAAATAATACAAACCAGCAAACCCTAGTTGGAAGCTTTGGGATTGCACCAAGCCATGTTTATGAAGGACTAGCTAATGGAAACAATACAAACAAGCAAACCCTAGCTGGGAACGCAGGCATTGGACCAAGCGACGTTTCTAATTCTTCTTCTTCTGCAGCAAGGGTCGTCATGAGACAGAGATATAATAACATAACATCTCTGGAAGTTGTGAAGGGAATGGTAGCTTCAATCTCAAAAGAGGAAGATGGAAGTGAATTTCTGCTTAGAATGTTGGATGGGAAGAACCCCAGAGACATTAATTTCATCTCAACAGAGGTGTTGGATGACCTACATGATTTAATGATGGACCAGTTCGGAAAACGTGTGATTCAAAAGATATTTGATGTGCTCAAAGAGGATCAGTTAACCCTCCTGTTTGAATTCATCACTAATAACCTGGTCAAGTTTCAGAATGTTTGTGAAAACAATATCGGGTATGCTATATTTTTTTAAAAAATCAAACTATCTCTGTTTCATTTCATGATTTATCACATGAAATTATTTAAAACTCTTTGATATGCTTTTATGGTTTATTTGGTTTTTGTTTAGCAGATTTTTTTGACCTTTTTATTTTATTTTATTACAGATGTAGAGTTATACAAAATATGATAGATCATTTTACAACAGAAAAGCAAATGGTTGTCTTTACACGTGCTTTGAAGGAAACTATTGTCCCTGTGGCCACTTCTCACTATGGTAGTTATATCCTTCAGCACTTCTTAAAACTTTGTCCGCATTTTTCAAGGGTATAGTTGATACAACTCTTCATCCCTTAATTTTCTTATTATATATATAGTAATCAGCACATATTATTAAAATGGTTAATATAATTTTTAGTCCCTCAAATTTAGTCTCATTTTGATATTGCTCCCTAAAATTTCAGGATATTTTAGGTGCAATGGCATCAGAATGCAGTCTTATTGCCGCAAACAAGACCGGTTGTTCTGTTCTTCAAACATGTCTATCTATAGCTCCCCCACAATCTTGTTTCTTGTTGATTTGCGCAATTAGCCGTCGTGTATCATTGCTAGCACCACATCAATACGGGTGAGTATATATGTCTTTGAATCTTCAATCAAATAAATCACTCTTTACATGAACTTAGATAAATATTTATTTGTAAGCTAATTAAATTGCTATATATATTTTTTATCGCAGGAACTATGTGGTTCAGTATGTAATTAAGCTGGCTTGTCCTGCAATAAATGAAGAAATAGTAAATAGACTTCGAGGTCACTATGTTGAACTGTCAATGGACAAGTATGCTAGTAATGTCGTGGAAGATCTGTTGCGATTCTCAACTCAGAAGAATGTTGTTCTTATAGTTCAAGAAATAACGAGTAGCCCTTGCTTTGTGTACCTTCTTCAAGACCCATTTGGCAATTATGTTGCTCAGAGAGCCTTGGAATGTTCTCAGGTTAGATTCTTTTTCTCTCGCTCTCTCTCTCATCCTTATTGCTTTTGTACCTCTTATCATAATCTTAACACAGTACTTCCTCGGGTTCTTATTATGAACTTCAAATAACCAATTCATGGATAACGAATAATTAGTAAAAAGTAATATATAAGTTAGAAATAAACTTTTATTTTCAAATATGTCCTTATAATAAATGAAAAAGAATGTGTGGGGAAACATGATAAGAGATAGTATGATAAAGGAAAAAGAATAGATAATTAAGGAAAATTTTTTTTTTAAAATGTATTAAATGTTAAAACAAACCCAAATTAAAGCTTATAAAATAAACTACATCACTCTCCAAATTTACAGTTTATATATAGTACTGGAGGGACTATATATATAATTCTAATCAATAATAATAGTCTCAGTTAATTAATTAACTTTCTTTTCATATGCTTTGGTTTGCAGGGAGCTCTATATGATATGTTGGTGAGCACAATTTCGAGACATCATGAAAGTCTCCGTACTGATCAATATGGGAAAAGGGTGTTAGCATTTATGTACGGAGGAAAATGGATTTGGAATAATGCATTTGTAAAATGTGGATCGCGGGTAAATCATTAATTAATAATGTAGGCGTGTTGTTTCAGTTTTGTTAGTTGTCAATTCATAGAGGTTAGATATATAATGTATGTGTTTCTTGGTATTATTCTGTTAAGTTCTTGTTCGAGTTTTTTTTTTTTTTTGGGTCAGTAATTTTGGAACTCTTCTTTAAAATTTATATAATACTTCTTAAATCTTAGTTTTATTTTATGTCAATATATGTGATTCTATTTTTGATATAATTGTTGGATTGTAACTTGTTAATTTGGCTTTGGAAGTTGTCTACAGCTCATCTACCGTTATTGTTGTTGCTTAATTTTAAAAAAGAGTGTGGCTCTTGAAAAGAGATTATAAGATGAAGTAGATAAGATTAATTACGATACATTATCCCATTTAATTATCTCAGCAAATCCAAATATAGCAAATATTCACTCAGAATAAATTGCGAATAAAAAATAAAGTGTGATTACTTCCAAGATTTTACGTTATTTGACGGAATAAGTGAAAACAAAAAGATATAAAGATAGGATGCTTATAAATCCTGACTGATTACCTTGAATTTTTTCAATATATATATCCCTCTAATCCTTAATATAAGACCTAATTAACTAATTTAATTAAATTAATAATGTTAGTTAAATTAATTAGCATTATATCTTTTTTCTAAAATACCCTAAGTATTTTCCTTTACTTCCTGTTTCCCTGTTTTATTTTATTATTGTTGAGAGATATTAATAAGATTTATTTGGGAAAAATTACTAAACATATGAAATAGTTCTTACATATAGGACCAATATCAAGTCTTCTAATTAAGGACCAGAAGAGTATCTTTGTAGATATAAATTATAAATTAAACATAAGTGATATAAAAGACTAAAAATAACATTTTTGCCAAAAGAGATTTAATTTTAAATATAGAGATGATAACTCTAAAATTTTAAAAGTATAATTTTCTATAACAAAAAAAAATTATACACAATAAAATTATTGAAATATTTGTCTTATCTTCTTTAGATTTATTAAGATGCTGCGCAAAATTAAAAGAAAAAATTTCAAAAAAATAACTATTAAATTTTAAAATGATAAATCAGGAATTACTATAAAAATGTATTGTTATTTGCTTTTTTAGTGTAATCATTTTCTTTACAAGTATAGTAACTAGTACTAATTTGGAATTTTAAAATTCAATAGTTATTTTTTTTTGGGATTTTCTCAAATTAAAATGGCTCCAAACTAGCTACAAGTCATGCTTTAAACGAAGTTATTTCATAACGTATATGCATGGCATTGAGAGCTTTAATAATTTATTTAAAATGTTTATTATATTTATATAATTTATAGAATTATATGATTTTTAGTCTATCCAATAGTTTAATTCGACTTATCGTTCTGGTAAAAAAAAAATAGATGTATCGTTATTTATCCAGATTTATTTAATCCGAGACCGACCTTCTTTTCTATAAATAAACTAGAAGGCTTTGATTCCAACGTTTACCTTCGTTAACTGGTCCCAGACTGGAGGAGAAGAAGAATAGCATCTTCATTCTTTCTTTGTCCGTTCATCGGGTACTCCTTCTTCTTTCCTTCTTTCCATCTTAATTTTCTTTCTTCCTTTCTTTTAGTTTGATTTTCCCCTGGAAAATGTCGCACTGAATGAAAATACTGTTTATGCTAGTTTAGTGATTCTTTCAACTGAAATAAGTCTTCAATGTACCCACGCATAACTTGAATCTACTAGTTAACAATTTGAAAAATTTATGAACTCCAAGAACCTGGTTATGATTCATTTACAGTCCTTCTTTGTCCGTTCATCAGGTACTCTTTCTTCTTTCTTTCAGTTTCATTTTTCCTGGAGAATGTCGCGCTGAATGAAAAATACTGCTTAGACTGGTTTAGTGATCCTTTCAACTGAAAGAAATCTTCAATGTACCCACCCAAAACTTGAATCTCCACGTTAAGAATTTGAAAATTTTATGAACTCCAGGAACCTGGCTATTATTCATTTACGATATTATTTATTAGTTATAGTTTTATGGCTTATCGCTTGTGTTACGTAATTGTTAATTCTTGATGATTTTGTCTATTTAACCACGCAAACTTCAATACTTCTTTCTCGTCGGTCATTAATTTTTAAATTCAAACCAGAACTTGAAAAATTATGCAGAAAAAAGAGTGCCCGTAAAACAGATGCTGTGATTCGGATTTTAGTTTTACGTTGATTCTATAATGATCTGAATGCTCTCAAACTGTGCAAACTAATTACAGTTGGGAGTTAATACTTGCTTCATTATTTGGTTATCTTGTGTGTTTTAACCGCGTCAGTTAGTTTCTGCTAATTGGATAGCCATGGGAGAAACTGGTAAATTTCTTCGTAAGGGACCTCCTTCTGATTTGCCTACCGTCGAGCTTCTTCCAGATCCAGAAAACGACATGAAAGATCACGACCACGTTGGAGCACCTACGTCAGAAAAGGATGGTTCTTCGTTGACCAGTCAACCTCCAAATCAAAGTTGTCTTGTGAACAACACGGGATCTGAAGAGAGTATCAATAATCCACTGGAGGCGCAATTGCAGAGCTTGAGACTTGATGCTGGAGTGCAAAGAATTTTAACGAACCATGTTTATGAAGGAGCACTTCATGGGAATAATATTATCAGCCAGCAAGTCTTAACTGCTGGCCATGGAAATTCTGGGATTGGTCCTAGCCATGCTTATGAAGGAGCACTTCAGGGGAATAATATTATAAACCAGCAAACCTTAGTTTCTGGAAACTCTGTGAATGGACCAAGTCATGTTTATTATGGAGGAGCACTTCATGGTAATATCATAAACCAACAAATCCTTGCTGCTGGAAACTCAGGGATTGGACCAAGACATGCTTCTAAAAGACTACTTCATGGAAATAATGTTATAAACCAGCAAAGCCAAGTTTGGAGCTCTGAGACTGAGCCAAGTCATGTTTATAACAGACCATGTTGTGGAAATAACACAAACCAGCAAAGCCTTGTTGGAAACTTTGGGATTGCACCAAGCCATGCTTATGAAGGACTAGCTAATGGAAACAATACAAACGAGCAAATCCTGGCTGGGAATTTTGGAATTGGACCTAGCCAAGTTTCTAATTTTTCTTCTGTAGAAAGGATCTTCATGAGACAGAGGTACAATAACATAAAATCACTGGAAGTTGTGAAGGGCATGGTGGCTTCAATCTCAAAAGAGGAAGATGGAAGTGAATTTCTGGTTAGAATGTTGGATGGGAAGAACCCTAGAGACATTAATCTCATTTCAAGGGAGTTGTTGGATCACCTACATGATTTAATGATGGACCGGTTTGGAAAACGTGTCATTGAAAAGATTTTTGATGTGCTCAATGAGGATCAATTAACCCTCCTATTCGAATTTATCACCAATAACCTGCTCAAGTTTCAGAACATTTGTGAAAACAATATCGGGTATATGCTATTTTCTTATGAAACTATCTCTGTTTGATTTCATGATTCATCACATGAAATTATGTAAATCTTTGGTATGTTTTTATGGTTCTTTTGGTTTTTGTTTAGCAGATTTTGTAACTTTTTTATTTTGGTTACAGATCCGGAGTTTTACGAAGTATGATAGAACATTTTACAACAGAAAGGCAAATGGTTGTCTTTGCACATGCACTGAAGGAAATTGTTGTCCCAGTGGCCACTTCCCAATATGCTAGTTATGTCCTTCAGCACTTCTTAAAACTTTGCCCTCATTTTTCAAAGGTATAGCTAATACAACTCTTCATCCCTTAATTTTCTTATTATACATATTGATCTCTGTTATTTTCAGGAGATTTATGATGCAATGGCATCTGAATGCACTCCTATTGCCACAAACAAAACCGGTTGTTCTGTTCTTCAAACATGTCTATCTATGGCTGCACCAGAGTCTTCTTTCTTATTGACTTCTGCAATTAGCCATCGTGTATCATTGCTAGCACGACATCAATATGGGTGAGTATAAATCAAAGAAACCACTCTTTACATGAACTTAAATAAATATTTGTAAGCTGATTACGTTGTTATACATTTTTTACCACAGGAACTATTTGGTGCAGTATGTAATTAAGTTGGCTTGCCATGCCATAAATGAAGAAATAGTAAATAGACTTCGAGGTCGGTATGTGGAATTGTCTATGGACAAGTGTGCTAGTAATGTGGTGGAAGATCTGTTGCTATTCTCAACTCAGAAGAATGTTGGTATTATAGTTCAAGAGATGATGAGTAGCCCTAGCTTTGTGAACCTTCTTCAAGACCCATTTGGCAATTATGTTGCTCAGAGAGCCTTGGAATGTTCTCAGGTTAGATTCTTCAACTTCATCTCTCTCTCACCCTAAATGTTTTTGTATCTCCCTTAAATTATACTCTGCCTCTTATAATAATCTTTATACGGTGTATATATAATCCTGATCAATAATACTAAGCTAGTCTCGGTTAATTAATTTTTTGGGATATTTTGGTTTGCAGGGAACTCTGTATGACATGTTGGTGAGCACAATTTCGAGACATTATGAAAGTCTGTGTACTAATCAATATGGGAAAAGGGTGTTAGCATTTATGTATGGAGGACGCACATTTCAGCCGCTTCGAAGACTTTAATTTGGAAAATGGATTTGGAATAATGCATTTGTAAAATGAGCATCGCAGGCAAATCATTAATAATGGGGGCATGTTGTTTCAGTTTTGTTAGTTGTTAATTCATAGAGGGTGGATATGTATACGGGTTTCTTGGTTGCTATGTGTTTGTATTATTCTGTTAAGTTCTTGTTCGAGTTTTTTTTTTTTTTTTCTGGTCAGTAGTTTTGGAACTCTTGTTTGAAATAAATATAATAGTTCTTAAATTTTTGTTTCATTTTATGTCAATATGTGTGATTCTGTTTTTGAGTAATTCAATTGTTGAATTGCAACTTGTAATTTGGCGCACTATCGGATTTAATTCTAATAGAATATATCAAATTTTATGCTTCCATATCTTTTTATAATAAATGAACAAAATAAGATAATTACAATACATTATCCCATTTAATTATCCCAGCAAATCCAAACATAGCAAAGATGCACTTAGAATAACATCTACTCTAAGTCATATCTCTATATATAATTATGATGTGATGAAAATATGGTATAGATATCATGTTTTTTCATAGACATCAGGATAATAAATTTGAAATGCATTTGTAAGATCAATAATTTCAATTTAAATCATAGTTTTTATTGCAACATTTGTGTGTCGCCCCCATATTCTAAAGATCCGCCACGGCACGCGCGCGCACCAAACAGAGGGGGCGCTTGCATCATGAAGAAAAAATCAAAATTTAAAAAAAGGGGACCTAATTCTCTGCCAACCAATTTTTATCTACCTAATCCTCAGGCTACCAATTTTTTACCTACAGATGGCAGGAAACTGTCTTCGCGACAGCAAATGAGTCATTAGTTGCACACAATACATGTACATGTGATCTTAATTTGAATTTCTTATGGGCCTTAAATTACATTAGAAATTTGCCCACGCCAGGATAATTCTGAAGCAGAGGTTGAAAGTCCTGAATCAGTACATCTGCAATATGATATGTTAGGCTCCCATACTATGGGATGGACAGGGGCGCGGCTGGTCAGAATCATCCTTGGCATAGCCACTAGACGCTAACAAATTGATCTGCAAAGTGGGGGAAAGAGAATTAAAATTTGAGAATTGGACAAGTTGCGATCGAATTTTCATCTATTCTCCCTCATTATCGTTGCAACTGTACAGTGTACACCCTCAGAATTGTGTCCTGAAAATTTGTCTGAAAAGGCAGGGGAAAGGAGGAAGGGAATACTTGAAGGCAAGAGAATGAGAATGTGATTTTTCTTTCTCCATATTTGGATGAAATGACCTGAGGAATGAGAAAAATTCTCTCTTTTTTTCTTTCCACAAATGGAATGGAAAATAATGGATCCAACTTTTTCTTATGCCTCATTTTCTTTCAAAGCAAATTGCTCAAGAGGCTCACAGGATCATTGAGATCGGGATGCTCTCAAATAACGCAAATAAGAAAGCAAGCTTGGCATTAATTTACCTTAACAATTTCAGACCTGGAAGCTGGACGCATATAGGCTGCTAACACGCTCATATTGAAATCCTGCATATAGCATCATTGCAAGGTCAAACGAAAACTTAATACCGAAGTGAACTCCAAGGTAATCCAGCTTTATGGCAAAGCATTCACGATTGATGCATAGACCAGTTAGACTAAGTATACGCAGGACAACCCTTCCAACTTATTTTAAAAGTTTCAAAATAATAACAGGGGAGGCCATTGTGACTATCGTCGCTCAGTGACACACATTTTTCTGAATCTGACAAAAGAAGTTGAGCAGGTCCGCTGAAACTCAAGGAATGTGTGAGCTGGTGTAAAATAATAACTGCTACGGTGTGTAGGATTACTCTCTATTAAATATTAATGGCCAAGTAAAATGCCCATGGGCGACTGAGATGCCCCAAAATCAATGTTGTTCATAGCAAACTCACACGATCATTGTTTTACAATGCTGGGTCTGCCACTGCAAACTCAAACCATGGAATCATTTTTGTGTAACCATAAAGATCAGCATAGATATAGTACTTTAGCTTCTACGAAATCAACCTCGTAAAGGAAAACAACTCCAGAGTTCAGAGGCATAGCCCAAATACAATATTTGAATTTGGCACGGGCAATTAAGAAATCAACCATCGAAGCATGATAAGAGAAAATTAAAAAGAGAGAGAGAGAAAACATGTGGATGGGAAACAAATAGTAATAATGACCATAAATTGTCCAAATTAGAGGAAGAAGTCCAATATTTAGAAATCCATATCGTTAGTCTCCCCTATGAGAATGCTAATAAGGGGTGCCATTTCCTTTTATCAAAAAGGGTCAAGCAGAAAGAAACTTACCCTGAAAGGATCACCCCTCAAAGATTGAACATACATAGAACTTCCAGAACTTCTTCCCTGCAAAGACACATCCCTATTATATGCATACAATTCATTCAGATTTGACGTGTTAAATGGTGGTGATAAAATGTTTACATTTGGAATAAGCAGTTGATATGCACTCTGTCTGATAGATAGAATGCACAGGCAAACTTTTTCACATTCAATGGATATGGGAATTGGAACAGAAGAACCATTTTTGAACGCTTAACAGCGACTTACAAAGCTTGCCTAGCCAATGTAGAATTATAATTGAGTGACGCACCTCAAGGGATATATCCCTCAAACGCCTCCCTGTTTGAGCACAGCATATACGAATGACTTGTTCATCACAACTCCCACTGATAATATAGTCCCTCCCATTCATGTAATATGAACGAGTGTAGTTCTGAGAGCTTCCAGTGGAAGCAATATCAAAAACCAAGTGAAGCCTACCATCAACAGCTAGAAGTTGTCTAACCTGTCATGTAAAATTTACACATTACTTCTGACACCAAAATAATTTCCTCAGGACTTCATAATCAACATGTCACCAAGATAATAAGTTACATGCATGAGTGCTAGCCACACAAAATCAATATGTAAGAAAGAAAATTGCACAAGTCCAATGAAAAAATGTCAAACTTTAGGTAGCTCAGGTTCCAGTCAATAAATATCATATTCACATACATGATGGATAAGAAATCAGTATGAGGTTTAACTAATGAAATCTACAAGAAAAAATATGAGAAAGGCAATTAAATGAAGGGGAAGCAAGCAAAGCGAATGACAAGCAGAACACCAAATGAATCACCCAGCTCCTGGACACTTTGGCTACTTGTTTCAAATCTAACTCAGATTTCAAAGGCAGTGCATATCTTAATAATTACACCTTGAAGTGTCCAGCAACCCCACAAATCGTCAATAATGAGTTACCTCATTGTCAACAGCTGATGCAAGAATATATTGGTCGTCTGGAGAAAAGCAGGCCATAACGTTTCCTCTAGAGCTTGAAGCAGTGAAGCAAGGGTGTATGGGTTTTTGTCTCAGATCCCACATTTTGACATCCTGATCAAACGACGAAGTGGCAAAAATTGAAGGAGAATGATTTGCAAATTTAACTACATTAATATGCCCCTGATGCATATCAGTGAACACTTGCAAGCGCTTTCCATTGCTGATGTCATATAAAGCAACATTTCTTGAATAACCACTTGCAAGAAATAGTTCATCTGTGGAGTTGACATGCACAGATGTCAACTGGTCAAACTCATCAAAAGTAACACAGCCAGAACTGCCATATATGCCCGTACTTTTTCTTCCAATATGATGGATGTCATATAATTTCAAGGAACCATTGTCCGAACCTGCTATAAGCTGATATGAATCAGGGGGAAAAAAATAGAAGCAAAGCATCAGACGTCACCATTATAAAGCCAATTCCTTTTTATTTTAATAAATCACTAAATCCAGTCTGATTGTGATAGCTTAACAATATGATGCATAGTGCTTGCATACTCCAGTTATTTAGGGAAAAAAATAATCTCTCTCCAATCTAAAATACTTTAGCCTCCACAAGGTTATAAACAAAAGAAAATTCAAAATCTTGCAAGGAGGTGTCACAATCTAGGTTCATGAATGAGATGACAGCACACAATTACATATGAAGCTGTTACATCACACTTAAAAGATAATAATCAAGCTGGCTATATTCTCTGTGTCACCACTTTCCTCACAACAAAAACATACCTTGGAGGGATATTTCTTGAGCCAGCAGAGTCCCAATACACTATTCATTGCTCCAAGTGACGGGATATAACTCACAATCTGCTCACTCTCATGGTTGATGACAACTACTTCACCATCTAAAGTTCCAAAGACCATCAGGCTGGAGTCAGATGGATGGTACTCAAACTGCCTTGGACGAAAGACTCTATCTTCACCTCCCAAGCGACAGCCAGATAGAGAAAGGGGGCACAAGAAAGGCCAAGTTGAAGACCCCACTTTTGCAGCAGAGAAAGACCTAGCATAAAAATATTGGGTCTTTCCAGAACGATATGATGGCCTGTACTTGAGGCTCCGCACATTTAGACGACTTGATTTTATTTCACGGTTTTGTAAGATATTAACAACACTCTCCTTGTGCTTCCATCCGTATGGTAGATACTCAAAGTGTTGAGAAAACATTTCAGTAGCCTGTTCCTCGTCAATCTTTTTTATAGGTAAATTATCCAAAACTTTCAGGTTGGGTAATGAAGCTATCATAAATTCTCTGTAGTGTTTCTCATAGCATATTGGTGATGCATGACAGGGCATATACTTCCGAGAACCTTCAGCAGTACGCCTTGCAGAGGCACCTCCCAACAAATCCTCTTCATCTTGATTCTGGAAAGCAAAATAGAAAAGCTAAAGCTGAAAAGAATTTTAAAATTACAGCTTCACTAATAGAAACTTTAGACCTAAGTAATTATATAACACCATGAGCCATTTTAATGCAATTAAATAGAAAAGACTTATACAATAATTTCCTAAATATGTTGCATGCATAATATAATCTAAGGCATTCAAAGTCATTGACAAATTTTCCAAGGACAACGTTACATTACAGTAAAAATTGAACTAGGCAGAAGAGAATGACAACATACTTACAGGTTATGAGTAATACGATTATTTTTTAGACCAAGCTATAGCTATAATAATCATTATCACAACTAAATAGCATATCAATTAAAATACTTTAATTCTAAATATGAGGGGAAATCTTAATATTGCCCTCTTTGTAAGAGTGTTTTACAGGATTCTTCTAAAAAACCACCAAGTGGACGCAGCAATATAATCCCATAATTGTAAAGGTAAGGTCAAGAGGAAATGTTTCATCCTAATTAATGCTAAATATAAATCTTCAAACACTGGTAGATTCAAATGGTGGCTTGACAAGTACTTGGATGGAAACCTTGGGATTAGACCATGCCTATGCAATATGATCATCTGGACGTCACAACATAAGGATAAATCTAGCTCTGGACAGTGCAACCTTCTTGTAATATGTTTTAAGAAGTTCCTGCAGGTTCAAGACTGAATCTCCTTGGAGTTACGATGTTATTTCTAAAAATCTCTTTCTCCTTGGTAAGATGTTTCACTGTGTTTCTGTTTCTGTCTCAAATGATGTAAGTTTATTTTCTGACGACGTGTATTACTTGCTATTATATGCCAGGAGACTTTTCTTTTAATAGAATTTGTCCTTTTATTGGGGAAAAAGAAGAAAAAAATTAAAACATAGAAAAATGAAACCATTCAAAAGGAAATCTACTAAAAACCAGAAAGTGGGGGGGAGGATTTTGACTACCTCATTCCGAAGAGGCAACTGTCTGTTCCACCTACTAAAGAGAGCTGACAACCAGTATCTCTGACGACGATGTGAAATGTCCATTTCACCATCATCTGATGAATCATCAACAATTCTTGGGGCATCATGATTCGTAATATCATCAAATGAATAAAAATTACTCAGTGGATTATCTGCACTAAAGTTATGATCTGTCAGATCACTTGTGCCAATGCAGGATTCACCAATACATGGAACTCTATTTGATAGAACGAAATCAGCAGTGTCATCTGACATCCCACTGGATGAAGCACAAGTGGTCATAGCATCATTGCAATGCGACAAACATTGAAATCTAAGTTCAACTAAAGAAGGAAGCTTAGAGAGGGCAGCAACAGTTGTCCAAAGATTGGAAATCCGGGTCTCACGCATAGATAGGCACATTAGATTGGGCATGCAATTAAAGCAGTCCCCTTGGAAACTGGTCAATGAAGAGCAGAAATCAAGATTAAGAGTATGCATATTCATGAACTCCCCTGCCAAGTTCAGCTTCCAGAAATGTGAAGACCTCAAAGTCAAAACTTGGCATGCCAAACCTCTTTGAGAGACATACCTGAAGGTTGAGCCCAACATCAGCCATGAAATGTCATATATGACAAAAACATGTTGCTTCAAAAAGTACATATGTGCCCATCAGGGCAATGTTTCTGTTGGAAATGAACCACCCATGTCTTTCATAAACTACTGAGATAAGTGTAATTCAATCGGATAAAGCACGTCATATATTTCTAATTGGAAATTGCACAAATCAGAGACAATTTGTTGCAACAAATGAACAAGAAATCAGATGTCCAACAAGCTACACCTGAGAAATAGCAGTGTCCAATCACTTTCAACATGAAATGATTGCTCAAATCCAATTTTTATCAAGTGTTGGTCAAACTTTAAGATTTTTTTTTTTTTTTAAGTATTGCTCGTAAGCATTGGAGTCCTAGATAGGTGCCACTATAGCTATTCCAATGTCCAACAAATCGGCACACAAATGCATGATTGCTTTTTTAAAACTTCAGGGCACCAAGACAACAGTTTCATGCCAAACCAATATATAAAGATGTCTTAGATGTTCAATCACATGACATAGTTCTGACATTGCTCAAGTTTCAAAATATAGAACTTTTATACACCAGTATTATCGATCTTCACTGTATTAAATATATATATAAAAGGTGAGATGCAAAACAGAATAGAGGTGTCCATAAATAAACAAATCAAAGACCATGTCCCCTATTATAATATAAGACAAGCACCACGATATACCATAAGAAATCTTTTCCAAATGACAGATCCTGTAGATGAACTACTCGAAGCTTTTGATTGATAGCACGCATCAACGATAAGGCATATTCTCCATTAATTTCAGATGTTGATTCATTACGTAAATCAACAGCTTCTATTTCAGAGGTATCAAGGTCCATGCATACATCAAGAAGTGGAGGAAAATCAATATCCTTTATGTCATCAATGAAAATCTCTAGGCAGCAGCGCTCCTGGCAGGACTTTTTTATCTCAGCCTGCACAATAATGGTCGTGTTCAGCTTCATATTCCCATTTAAAACATAAAATAGGAAAATAAGAAAAAATTAAAAGAAGAAAACAATCAATGAATAATGAAAAGGGAAAAAGGACAGAAAAGTTATGATCTCAAATAGAATATAAAACAGAATGAGATAAGGAGCAGAGATGAAAGTTATTTGAATAAAATTTGCTTTTAAAAATAAAGGTTTCAGCGCCTTTGCAGAATATCTTAACATCACAGTAAATACAGACCTTAAAAAAGCTTGACAAAACAGAACTGTTAGGCAAAACACCATGCCTCCTGCAAGAGCCGATATACCTAGAACCAAAACAATAAATATGAGACAAAAATACATGCAAAACAGAGAGCACTGGACAAATTAGAAATTACAGACTTGATTATATCATCAGCTGCTATGGAAACTAAGAAGAAGGCATTAAACCGAAGCCTTTTTGTTAAGCCGGTTCTTTTCCTTTATTCAAATCTGGATTAATAGCCAACTTGTCGTCCGAAAATTCGGATTTGACAAGACAATGAAAAGCAGTTGAAAATGCATGGAACGAGGGAGCAGCAGTAGGTTTAGCTACTTCTTTAAACAAATCCTACCGCCATAACTCTGAATGCATGACATCATTCTGATGGAATTAAGTGTTCATATACTGGGAAACTATCATAATTCCCATAGCTTCCCAGAGGAAATGGAAGAGGAAGTAAGAGGATTATATTAAAATTAAAATTAATTTAAAAAAAACTCGGGCTGATGAAGACCGTTAAGAGTCTTTGAGCATTAAAATTTTCCGATTACAGTATTATCAATCAAGAATTAGCATTGCAAGAAAGAATTTTCAATGCGAAGCATTCTTACAAAAGAGTCCGTGACTTTATCATCAATGCGCAATAAGGACAATGCATCGAGTTGGCAACAACTTACCTTTCTTCCAAGGTTGGGATGTCAATAGCCATGGCGATATAGCTTTCTAGGAACAATTGAAATGCGATTGGAGATCTGACCACTGATCAACAATTCAAGGTAACAAAGCATATACCGAAAATTAACAAGGAAAATCGAATAGCCTAATGGCAACAACGGTTGGAAGGTGAACCCAAGCTGCAGAAGCAGTGAACGAGAATTGCGGTTTCTTTTGGTGGGGGAAAAACACTTTTACTTTTCTCCTCCATGTCCTCCCAGTGGACCGCGATAACTGTCCAAAACTGTACGATCTCGTAGAAGCCCATAATTTTTGGGCCTAGACCTTGAACCAGATTTGGCCCAAATTATGAAAGCCCAATAATATCGAATGGAATGAGTACTGTAGTCTGTAAGCAGTGTTCGGCTCAAAATAAAACCAGATTTTTTTACCAAAAGAAAAAAGAAAAAGTTTTTTTGACCTTTTTTTCCCTGAATTTTTTTACTTGTGGCTTACCATTTTTATTTTCAAAATTTTAATTTTTCCATCTTTATGTTATTGGCATCGTGAAAATAAATAATTATGGCACACAAAAATTAGTTATTAGAGTTATCCACTTCAATTTTCTGTGGCTTTAGCCGAATCACCATTTTAATGTCTGAAATTACTTTTCCCACCTGCTCAAAAAAATTGCACAATATTATTCTAAAATTGATTTTTTTCCTAAATTATATAAGAAACATTTTTTGTTGACACTAACTTTTCAATTTTGTTTCATTTATTTTGCATATTAAACGATGCTAAATACTCATTCAATACTAAATGTAAAACTCATTTTGTAATATAAATTATATTACAAAATAAGTCTTACATTTAAGATCAGAAGAGTATATAGGATTGGCTAAGAAAGAACAGTTGGAACTAAATTTAGAGAATACACAACAGAACACAGAAAAATTGGTTGTTTCAGATTACTTAAATTTATGATAAATTAGGAATCCAAAATTCTAAAAAAATTAAAGTAGCATACTAGTACAAAATAACAAGATATGTTATTTATAATTTATAAGGCTGTCCAGAAGCCAAATATTTCAAATACGCAAGTAGATTTCTGGTAAAAAGAAACATGTAGACATATTATCTTCTTCCTTCTCATTTACTTGTCATATATAACACCATCTATATGGTAGTTTGTTGTGGTTAACCCCAGCAATATATATCACGTTTCATGCAAGTTTGATAATAAATCTTATTTTTCTTGTTAGTATGAGAGATGCGAATGAAAAAGATATCCCAGAAAATATTTGAAAATTAAAAGCAAAAAACATGATGGAAACAGCTTGGGAAGAAGCCAAAAAAGATGGTCAAGTTGCATGGGAAAGGTCTGACTTTGTAAAGTAGTAAAACTGGATTGGGACGGAAAAAAACAACTCTTTTGGTATATGATTATCTGATATTTAATATTGTCGGGTGAGATTAGAGCATTATCAACTCAAAAAAAAAAAAAAAATGCAGGTACCCTGCCTGTTGAACAATTGTGGACCCATGTTTATGTTAACTGGATTAGGTAAAAAAAAAAAAAAACCTCTTTTTAATTAGAGGACTGAGCACTAACAACATAAAATTACAAATGATATCAAACTTGTAACCAAACTGTTACTCATAATATGTAGAAGTATCCCATAATTTCATAGAATCATTCCGTCAGACTGCTATGTAAAGAATATAAGCCTAATAAAGGAATGGGAGTAGCCAAGGCATACAAGATATTTTTTTTCACAAGGACCTACAATGTAAAAGATCTTAACATGAGTGATTAAACATATTACCTTTAATTCTTAATATAAGAGCTATTTGGAGGGTTAATTTTGGTCTTAAATATAAGATTTTAATTAATTTGTCTCCCATCTTTTCTCAAAGGGTTAAGGTGTAAATTTACCCTGAAAGTTTTTATATAAGAGTGTTGAGCACCTGAAGGTCTTTTTAAGTTCAAATTTATCCCAAAAGTTTATATTGTAGCAATATTAACTCCTGCCGTTAAAAATATTAATGGTCAATGTCACTATTTTAACGGTCAATGTTAGTTTTTTAACTATAAGGGCAATATTGCTACAATTTACAATTTCGAGACAAATTTGGACCCAAAAAACCTTTTAAATACCCAGCGCTTTTGGACAAAAATTTTCAAAACAAATTTGCATCTTAACCCTTTCCTAAGACATCATTATTGATTGTAAGGAGTTTCTATTAAGAGATAATTTCAATTATCTAATACACATGGTTGAGGAGGATAATTAAAGAGATTAACATTCATTTGTAACAAATAATTAATTTAACTAATTTTTTTTAATATCTTTAAATCAGTTATCTATTTTTTATGTTAAGGGGGAGGTAGTTTAACTTCTTCTTTTTTGACCAGCAAGGGGGAGATAGTTTAACTAGTTCATGTGATACATGGTTATATTTATAACTCAGAATTAATCCAATAGAGAATATGCAAATTAATCACATTATGTGCATGATTTATGTTTGAATTCAAATTCAAATTAATTAAGGATGAAAGTCAGTTAATTCGTACGCACATCGAACCTATCAAAAACAAACCAGGTTCACCTACTGAGTGAAAAAATCAACTATGATTGATTGCTGATAAATAAACTTGATGTGACCATAGATTAAATTTCAAATGTTCATCTTGCATAGGACTTTGTGGAATTTTCAATTCCATTATTGATGAAAAAAATCGGAGGTGGACCATAAGCAACACTACAATATGTCAAATAAAGCGGCACACATAATGTCTTCAATCATTTCACTAGGATATCATGAATACATATATAATTAAAAATAATAAAAGAATGAAAATTAAAAAAAAAATGGCCTCACACCGTATTAATTGATTGATTATATGAATGACATTCTACCAATTTTTAATTTAAGTAGATTAAAAAAATTAGTTAAATTAGTTTTTAGCCAATATGTTGGTTTTTGTTAAAATATTATCTTAAATCATTTGTATTAAAACTATCTCTCAATATAAATTTTCCTAACTTGTACAATTAATAAGAATATTTTAAAAAATTGATAAGTATGGAGATAAAATAAACTAAGATTTTATATTTAAGACTAAACCCAACCCTTAAAATAACTCTTTAACTTGAAACGTTGATCAAAAAATTAGATTAGATAGCAATGTAGTCTTTTGAAGAGTAGAAAAGGATAGGGGAAAAAAATACTTAATAAAGTCATTAAATGGGGCCTTTTAGTTAATAATATTTTCAGTGATTTGATGACTTGATTGACGATCAATCACAATGAGGTCATAGAAATTATATCACCAAACCTTACCTAATAAAATAAGGCTTGTTGTTATTGTTACGTTAAAATATCATATTCCTGGAAAATTTGCTTCCATCAAACCAAGCATTATGATTCTCTGGCTTCCTCTCTTTCACATGACATGGATGGTACCAAATACTATAAGGTTAATTAGTTAATGAATTACATATACATGTAACATGATTAGTTGTAAAGGTGAGGCCGCCACCACCACTCAGTTTGGCTACTTGTGAGAGTGTGTGTAGTTTGGTCATATATATGTATAGACGAAGCACCTGGTAGGGCGCACAACGAGGAAGGCTATGTATTGTTGTCGAGGCAAAACCAAAAGAAAAGCCTCATTTGGTTGTGTTGTAGAAAAGAGGGAGTAAAATATCATATGAGGGCACCCGCATGTCTATCCAACCTCTCATTTGATAATATAAGAGTAAGATAATTAATTTATAAATATTAAAAATTAATTATTTGCAACAAATGTGTCTTGATTTTTTTAAAATATCTTTCTTAATCATGTTTACTGTAGTTACCCATTGATGAGAATTGTCTCACTATGTACAACCAATATAAATATTTTGAGGAAGAAATTCTAAATTTGGAAAACAAAATTGATTGAGATTTTTATCTTTGGGATAAAAATAAACCCCTAGTCTAAGTTGCCTATAATTCATGAAGGCTGTGAGTTCAAACCTTATTGCCGATATAAGAACCTTGTTGGTAGGTGATTTGTAAATACTTCTGTAAAAGTTCTTCAAATCCGAAGGCATATCCTAATTCTAATAGCTCTGAGAACCAACATATTTAAACTTTTTTTAAGGAGAAAAAAACCTTTATCTGACTCTTATATACAACGAGGACCGTATATATAGAGTTACGGTGACTTAGATTGATTGGCAGATTATAAAAGTTACAAGGATTCACATGTTTGCTTTGCTGGTCAAAATAAGAATAAACAAACATGGTATCCACAAAATGGACAGCAATAATATTTTAAAGTGGTCGTTAGAATCCAAACATGGCAGAGTATTATTTATAGTTGCCCCCAGCTTTTTACTACCAGTCATCCCCAACATATATCCCTTTTATTCACATTACCACGTGACTCGACTCTTCTGCTGAGTTGTGAGAATAGGCAAGCATTCAAATCTGACAAAAGAATATCACATAGATGTTCTTTGGGAGTGAATGTAGCATTATTAATTTTTAATTTTCACCCGTTAATGGGCGTTAATGGGCTGATTAGATTGTTACAGGTTTGATTTGTTTGTTCTTCCTTCTTTGATCTGCGTGGAATTGATTGAGATTGGTGAACAAGATACTGGTCCTATCCTTCGTTTAGATAAGGAGAATGAAATATTAATAATAACACTTTTAATTTAGTTTTTAAATTTATAAATTTTAATTTTAATACCGTGAGCTTCATTTAATAAAAAATGATACTCTTTCTATCTCCTTTTTATAAGACGCAATTTCTTATCGTGATGTTTCCAGATATAAGAAACAAATTCTTTTTATCTAAAATTATAAACTAATTTTTCTATTTTTACCTCTATTAAATATATGCCACTTATTATTTTCCTACAATAAATCCTGTTTTGTCCCCATTTAACTTAAATTTACTAAGCCAGCCCTTTTTATTAAACCTGATTTTTTATTCTCTTAAAGAGAGGGATGCCTGCCCCTGTACTCGGACGAGTCTTAAAAACCAATCATATATTAAAAAACAATCATATAACTTTTGCTTCTAAAAATTAAATTTAAAAATATGGACTAAGAGCTTCCAATTATGGGGTCATATTCAAATTAGACTTGATCACCAATATCGATATATTTTTAAGGCCGTCTTATTTTATATTCGCAAAAATTCAATATCTTGTTTGGGATTCTTTGACCGTGATCGATCCCGCCTTGGCTCATCATTCATCCCAAAGTGAACTTATGAAAGAACTCCATTAATCCCATAAATTAATATCTACAAAATCTCATCAAATTTTATTTTTTGACAGGGAAAAAAGATCAATTTGTATTTTGGTGAGGTGATATTTCTGGAGTGTTTGTCTATCTTTTTTTCGGGTAAGCAATTCTATATTTTGATTAGATTATATTTAGCACCTTGAAATATCATTAAGGTGTATTACAGTCGCTCTTTTTTTTTTAATCTTAACAACCACTTTTTTTCCAAAAAAAAACTTTTAATTATCATGATACTACTTTTATAAATTATAATTAAGGTTTTTTTTCTTGACCAGCTTATAACCGAGTTTATTCTGTTTGTGTAGAACCGTCGGCCATAAGGGCGATGAGTAGATTTAAACAGTAAAATCAAATAACCAATAATGGACTGGCATTGTCTCGTTCAATTTTGAGCTCTTTGGTTCAATTAAAAATGAGGAGGATAAAATTAAATAATAAATTGAAAGATATGCAGATTCCAGATGCAGTCAAGGGTCAGTCAAAAAGATTTTAAGGGGAAAAAACATTAAGAAAGAAAGATAAACTGCAGAATCAGATCAAGAGAAAGTCTTGCTGCACAAGTTGGTGCTGTGCTGCTGTTTTAATACATGTACAAAATCACTCCATCCAGAATAAATTTATTATTTAATAATAATAACAAAAAGTATGGAATATATGGTATCCCACATAAAGTTGAAAAGAAAATATCATAGATATGAATGGAAGGATAAGATAAGAGAGAAAAACTAATCTAGTTAGTATCTTTCAATCATTAAAATGATAGCTAGACAACTCATTTATAAAAATTAAAAAAAAATTAATTATGTTAGTTACTTATAATAAATGTGATAATATTCCTAAAATGCTTCTTTTTTAGTCATTCACATTTGAAAACCCCCAGCCCATTGATGAAAACCTGACAGCATATGCAATCAATAGAAGTGTGTGATAAAATAATTATAAATTTGTGGGATAAAATAAATTGATATCTTATATTTAAAATTAAAACAAACATTTCAATTAGTCACTCTGATGGTTAGTGTGAAAACTGCTTAACTGAGTTAAGTAAATTAAAAAAGTTGAATAAATTAATTAATTATAACAAATATGATATAATATTCTTAAAATACTCATGTATAACACTCTCTTCTTGCAATTCATTTTATAAGTTAAATAAATTAGGTTGGGTAAATTGATAAATATGTGAAATAAAATATATTAAGATATTATATTTATAACTAATTTTTATACTTAGGATAGGATTGACAACTAATACTATGGTGTTTAGATACCCTGAAAAGTGCTTTTTAGAAATACTTTTCCGCAAATCGAGATGAACTCCTCCACATATTTATCTCGTAGACCATAAAATCACTTCTAAAACCATAGTTTAGTTTCTTTCCAAATACCCCATATGGATATTCTGTTATTACTGGATAGGAAACAAGTTGGGGGACAAGTTGAAAAAGAGTGATGAAATGTGAGAGAGAAGGTTTGTCAAAATTAGAAGAGGCTAAGAGCTGACAAAATAAATAAAGGAGTTTTGGGTTTGATTTCACATGTAGAGAGGAGAAAAGGGTGAAGTGACCTATTTTGGGAGAGGGAACATCTTAGCTGGACGCAGTGTGCACCGTAAAGGAATAAAGCTTATAAACGCGTTTTTTTGTTGGGCCCCAAACCCGAATCAAACCCATTGCCCTTTCACATCCCCATTTCGCCCGCACTTCATCATCATTTCATATATAAATATATATATATATATATGTTATTCTGATTCTTAATATAAAATTTTATTTAACTTTTATTTTAATTCTAGGTATAAAATTTTAATCTATTTTGTTTATTATATTTATTTATTTTTTTGAGATAATCTTTCTAATAATTATAGTTCTAACCAATACATTTGATTAGTAAGGACATTTTAGAAAAGACAACACATATTTATTACAAATAACTAATTTAATTAATCTTTTTATTTTACTCAAATTAATCAACTAGCTTTTATATTTAGTACTGGAGATAGTATTTCATATATATATATATCCCAAATTCCTAATCTTAAACACATGTATATTTCATTTATTTTTTATAACGATGTAACTCATATCTTCAATGAATGGGTGTTGATTTGATAAATCCCACTATGCTATGGATTTATTGGTTCAAACCCCACATTGACATGAATTAAAAAGCCCATGTCAACAATGTGATATATGAACTTTGTTAAAAAATAATTTGAGATTTTGTGATTTATATACCGTCTTTTTGTTTTATTTAGCAAATTAAATGTACCAAATATTAGGCTATGAGTTGATTGATGATATCAGTGATTATCACTAGCCTAAAGGCAATGTCCCCTTTTTCTTCTTCTTTAAATGTACTTGACAAATGTTATGTCCAAAACCTATGGTTAAAATGAATTTTACAATTAAAAAATAATAATTGTTGTTGTTATTATTGTTATTATTAAGAGCAACAGCAGCCGTGGGATTTTTTTCTTTTTTGAAAAAGAAAAACTATGACGACAGCCTAAAGGGAAATAAGAAGAGTTAAGAGGAAGTTAAAAGAGGGAATTTTATCAAAAAAAAGGGGTAAGGGAGTGTTTGGAAGCACTCAAAAGTGCTTCTCCACAAAACGAGACAATCTCCTCCATATATTTATTTTATATACCGTAAAAGTACTTTTAAAATCATGTTTCATTTTTTATCCAAACACTCCCTAAGAAGGAATGTTTGAACGTGAAATAATGCTTTGATCAAAGTAAAATAATATATGGGCTCTCCTATATATCTGTGAGTTTGTCTTATTTCCTGTCTCAAAATCTTCCTTCCGTTTCTACAACCCGCTCACCATGTGGTTTCAACAGTTGGACCATTTCTTTATTCTCCCAACTTTGTAAATCCAACTTCAGCAAACTAACCAATAAATTATTATCATTAGTATTAATACCAAACATGAGATTTATAACTAAGTCCTAATGTTTGTAAGTTATAAACAATATAGCTTATATGCATATGTAATAAGGGAGAATTATAACAAATTCACAAATTAAGTATTAAGAATGCATTCAAATTTACCACTCACACAGTGTAAGTTTAACAGTCGAATTACCAGTATTTGCAATTCAATAACATAATTTTTCAATCAAAAATATATTTAAGACTATTTACCACTCAGATAATACAAATTTGCAAATGGGATGGTGATTTTATCATTAGGTGTCCTCACAAACAAAAATTTATAAACTTGATCCTAGGACATAATTCTTTCCAGTGATATCACATTGTGGAATTCAAACCCCACATCATAACCTCATAGAAAGCTACTCCATATAAAAGATCATGAGTTTAATTCCAATTCTTAAACTGTAGTGCCTGCCCTTTTCAATTGAAAAGGATAAATATATATTTAATACACTGATCTTATTTTTCAGATACACTCGGCATTTTAATTTTTTTATGATGTACCTAGTATCATGATCTTATTTTTCTGATGCATCCAGTACCCTAATATTATTTTTTAATTACATTAAACACCTTAAAATTTAGGGTGCTATATGTACTAAAAAGATAAAATCAGAGTGTTGGATGTGCCATAAAAAAGATAAGAACACTGAGTGCACCTGTAAAGTAAAGTAAGATTAGGTGCCATACAGGTTTTTATTTAAAAAAAAAAAATCAAAGAAACACTTAAACAATATATCAACTTTGGTCTCATCAAACAATTATGAGCAATGTAGCCATGTGAGAACCATACGTTTAGGTTTGGAGGGATTAGTCGGCTCTGGTTTTTGACCTAATCGATAGCCTCATTGTCTATATATCTCCCATTGTGACAATATTCGATTAGTCTCTTTCATGCTCAAATCATGCAACTATCTTACTTTTAGATTTTTCTCCTTCTAATTTAATTTATATGATTGATTTTTTTTCAAATTTTGTTTAATCTAAGTTAAGATAAATAAAAGCAAAAAAAATGTCCATGTTATTAATATCAATTTAAATTTTTAAAATACACAAAATAATTAATAATATAGCTCATTTTACGCACCCAACATATATTCCATATGCAAAGAACTTATACTTTCGCATGTGAGATCCATTGGAAATTTGTTTGTGAATTTTGCTGTGGAGGATACCACGATTTTTATTCAACTGTTATTTAAAAAAAAATATTATGCGAGAAAATCTATAAAGGGATATTGTGATTATATGCAGAAGACAAGCTGTTGCTTTTGGCCAGCATTAAACTTTATGTTGATGGTAAACTTTTCAGCTTTACAAGCTTATTGGTGTTTTTAGTTATAATTTGGATTAAATGTAGCACAACTTCTTATTAATTTGCATAATGTCTTGATAAAATAATGGTTTTTCACCAAAGAAACAAGGTTAAAGTGCATTTTTCTCAAGAAATAATTTTCTTTTCGAAAGAGTTATGAATACCCTTTAAAAATTATAAAATAGTAGAGTATATAATCTTTTAAAACTGATGTAAGGTTGCTTTTTTCTTTTTAATAATCAACATTAACTAAATATTGGGTAAAAACTAGTCACTACGTCACATTAATAGTTGATTGTTAATCTTGTTGTCGATTGTCAAAAATGACAATATTACATCGATTCTAAGGTATTTTGTGTTATTTTTCAGAAACAAATACACTTTTTTTTGGCCCGAAATAATAATACACTTGAACACAAGAAAATTATTGTAAATGATTGAAAATTGGCAACCTAATGGGGAATTTTATTAAATTGTTTTCTATTTCCCATACTTAAGAAACACTTAAAAGATGTGCTTAGTAAGATCTTGAAAGTTTTACTTTGGTTAAACTAATTAATTAAACACAAATTATACTTGTTCCATAGAATCTTGAATCTTCCTTTGCTTCTTAGTTAGTCTGTCAAGTGTTATCCTCTTAATTAACTCTGTACTTATTTTGAGAAAAATTTTATTTCAACTTATATAAAATATACTTATAAGTGCTTAAAATTGTGATTCTAAATTTGTGCCTTTTTTTTTGCCAAAAAATCTTGCCTATTTGATGTCACTTGTATAAGTATTTTACACATCAAGTCAAAATTTTGAATCAGGAATAAAAATTTTAATGCGGGGCTTCCGGAAAGATAAGGACAAATTTTGAAATGAGCAATTATACACGTAAGGATAACCACAAAACTACAGGAGTTGAACAAACAACTTTTTTACTGAGACATTATTCAAAAACAAGTTTATCAGGTTTTTTTTTCCCCCACATACAAGGATTTTAAAAAATTTTAGTTGTGGGGGTGACAAGATTTTATTTTATTCTGACCCAATTGCCCAGAGGAAAACAACGTTTAATTAAGTTACCCCATACAACATAGGCCCAAAAGGGGCTCCTTTTTTAATAGCTAGAAAACATGAAAAAGATAAAGAGAGTTATGTTATTGTGTTATACTACCTCTGATCCTAATTATAAAAGTCAGTTAACTAATTTGAAGAGATTAAAAAAGTAAGTTGAGTTAGTTATTTGTCCTGAATAGGTATTGTTTTTTCTAAAATATTTTTGCTAATCAAGTGTAGTGACTAGAACTATAATTATTAAAAGGACTATCTTGAAAAAAATTGAGTAAATATAAGAGACAAAATAGATTGGGGTCTTATATTTAGGACCAAAATAAAAATCAAATAGGGTATTATATTAAGGACCGGAGGTAGTATTATCATTTTATCCGATCTTTATTTTTTTTTGCCAACTTATCCTATCTTAGATATAAGTAATTGGTTTTTAAATTGATTTATTTTTCATTATTATTTAATTTTTATTTTGTTAATATTATTTTTATTCTTATAGTTTTGTCTCATTTTAATTTTGAGCTCTGAAATTTTTTTTGAACCTGAGCTCTGAAATTTAAAACTAATAGTTTTAGCTTATGAAGTTACAACTCATTTCAAATTTTAAAGTGAAAATGAAGTTTTGAAGAAGTGATATTAACATTTTTTGTTATTAATTAGATTTTCTATTTATAATTAAAGTGACTAGATATTATTCGTCCGCCCGCTTGCTTGGCCAAAAGCGTTCTCTCTCCTCCGTTTGCTTTTTCTTTCTCTCTCTGGAAATCGTACGCCCACCAACGCACACGGCACACTTCTCTAAAGTCCCGCCCCCTGCCTCTTTCACGAGACGCACTCGCCAAACCGTTTTTCCGTTCTTCCCATTTTCCCCACTATTGCTTTCCCCTGGGATGCTCCATCCTCGTCAACCTCTGCTTCAATGAAGTTCTCTTGCTTCTTCATCATTCCCTCCGCTCTCCAAGTTTAGCTTCCTTCTTGGCTTCAGAGTTCATACCCATTACTCGATTTGCTGCGGAAATCCCGCTTTCTCTCGCTTTTGGAGCTTCAGATTCTTGTTTCTTGGACCCCCTGAAGATGGAAAAGAAGCAGGGTTTCTTCTCGGCTTTGAAGGAAGAGGTAGTTCGTGGTTTGTCACCGTCGCGTTCTCGGGCTAGCAGTCCGGGGAGAACCGGTTCACCCATTTCGGGTCTTCTTCGGAGAAAAAAGCATAGCAACCAAAGCAACTTAGCAGTCAGCCCCGACTCGTCGATCGGAAGATCCGGTAGTATGAGGCCGTTGGGAGAGACCCTGACGCCGTTGATAGAGGGTCCGGAGCAGAACGGCGGGGAAAACGGGGATGCAAAGAGAGTCGGGTCGGGTATTGGGCACTGGATGAAGGGTCAGCTGTCTCGGGCTCCTTCACCAGCCTCAACGTCCTTCAAGAGGTCTGATCTGAGGCTTCTTCTTGGTGTGATGGGTGCTCCTCTCGCTCCTGTTCATGTTAGCGCCACTGACCCGTTGCCTCATCTCAGCATCAAGGACACTCCCATTGTAAGCTTCGACCCCCTTCCGTTCTCTACTTCTGTGTGTGAGTGAGCATGTTTCTGTCTTTGTGTGCAGAAGGGTTATTCAAGCTCCTTTTCTGATTTCGATTATTTTCTAACCAAAAACTGGAAAATGAGAAGTGAAAGCACATGATGTGCAAATTAGAGAAGATTCTCTCTTTTTTGGATGCATGTTGTTTTCAAAATTTTGGACGCTTCCTCGGCGTTGGGAAAATTTTCTCTTACAAGCCATCGGCGAATTCGGCGGTTTTTACTGACCTTTTCACGTTTTGAGTCACTTCAAGATTTAGTAAACTTTTAGCCCTCCAATTTTAGTTTTACCTGCCTCCTAGGTTATCCTGAAATGGTTCATGTCCGGACTCTTCGCTATAAATTCGGTTCATGTTGGTTCACGGGATGTTTGGCTGCTGAGTAAAAGTGGATAAGAACAGAAAACTCAAACTTCTATATTGATGCGATGTTCTATTTACATATTTTGCTTTGTTTTGTCCAAAATGTAAACGCTTAAGCTTGAAACATGGTGATCATGTCTTGATGTAGTTTTCCCTGCCTACTTAGAGTAAATCAGAAGAGGTTTTTGGCTTTGTGGTTATCTTGACTACCCTATTGATTATCATCTCTCTGAAACATTGAAAGTCTCTCAATTTTCAGCTAACATGCTTCTATATACTAATACTTTATTGTGTGGTTGGGTGGGTGAACCTGCAGGAAACTTCATCTGCCCAGTACATATTGCAGCAGTACACAGCTGCTTCTGGGGGCCAGAGGCTGCAGAACTCTATTCGGAATGCCTATGCAATGGGTAAGGTGAGAATGGTAGCTTCTGAGTTTGAAACTGCCACAAGAGTAGTGAAGAATCGGAATGCCTCTAGGTGCGCCGAGTCTGGTGGATTTGTGCTCTGGCAGATGAATCCCGATATGTGGTATGTAGAGCTCGCAGTTGGGGAAGTAAGGTTCATGCAGGTTGTAATGGCAAGCTTGTTTGGAGGCACACTCCTTGGCTCGGTGCTCACACAGCCAAGGGACCTGTGAGACCATTGCGTCGTGCACTTCAGGTTAGGCTTTGTGTTCGATGTGGTGTTAGTGTTCCACTTTATCATCTATAATTTCTGAATTGTGTTTGTTTCTTCAATTAGGGTCTTGACCCTAGAACCACTGCCAGTATGTTTGCGGATGCAAGATGCATAGGGGAGAAGAAGATAAATGGTGAGGATTGCTTCATCCTTAAGCTCTGCACTGACCCTCAAACATTGAAGGCTCGGAGTGAAGGCCCTGCAGAGATCATAAGGCACGTCTTATTTGGCTACTTCAGCCAAAAGACCGGACTTCTGGTTCACATAGAGGATTCTCATCTGACTCGAATTCAATCTAATGGGGGTGATGCAGTTTACTGGGAAACCACAATCAATTCGTTCCTGGATGATTATAGGCCTGTGGAAGGCATCATGATTGCCCACTCTGGCCATTCTGTTGTTACTCTTTTCAGGTTCGGGGAGATGGCAATGAGCCATACCAAAACGAAATGGAAGAAGCATGGACAATCGAAGAGGTTGCATTCAACATTCCTGGTCTCTCATTAGATTGCTTCATTCCCCCGGCTGATCTGAGAACTGCTTCTATCAGTGAAGCAAGTGAGCTTCCCCAGGATGAAAAGGGAAGAACTCACTCACAGTATACCGAGCCAAAGTTGCTGCGCTGGAGAAGTCGCAAGATTGCAGCATCAACAATATGACGTGGAAGATGGAAGTCTAACCAAGGGATAGGATTGAAGAAGTCAAAACAATTGTTCATAGAAGTATATGACCACTAACACTGTTAGTAGAAGTTAGGGTAGGTGTCCAGTTGGTTCTTCCATGAAACTTTGTTTATGCCTCTATTTAATCTGTAAATGGAGCATAAAAATTCACTGGTTTCACTTCACCCAGGTGATGAGGGTGATGACCAAAGTGAATCTTTATTCTCAATGCAGAATCCAACTATGGAGTTGGAGCTCGGTTTTCCCAGTAGGAATAGAGCAAATGGAGGTTGAGTTTTAGTTTGCCTTCCATGAATGAGAGAA